>NC_057809.1:98623078-98894361 GCF_018294505.1 Triticum aestivum
TTTCGTACTACCACTCGTCTCTACAGCAAGTAGAGTACGGTTCAGTAAGTTGTCAACCTCTTTCTAGCACACACCGTACAGAGAGGCCATGGTGGAAGATACCGGTTGTAGCTGGTAGGCAGGCCACCTGGTCCGGGGGCATGGGTGTTTCCGGTTGGGACCGAGAGGGGAGGCCACCCCTTAGAGCGCGCGATATAAATTTGATCCCATGCTACGCGAGGTTGTAGCCTCCCCACTTAGAGTTTGCTTAACAGGTGTCGTGGGTGATTCCAGACACGTGTGAGATAAGCTGGTGTGTGCAAGTTAGGTGTGTTTTCAACAAAAAGACCGTAGACGGAATTAGTCCCGATGGACTAAAGAAATCCGTTACTCGTGGGTAAAGAGTACACCCTCTGCAGAGATTAAACCTATTCGAATAGCCATGTCCATGGTTAAGGATTACAGTCTGGGATGGGTCAGGTGTCGGTCTTAGTGTCGGTCTTCGGAGGTGAAACTGTTAACCAGAAATGGAATTACTACTTGTGACTTGTGATAACTATGATTATTATTATTGTTGACTAACCCGTGATATTATTGTTATTATCGAGTATCTCTGGGATGGTTCTACCTCCGGGATATTCACTATGATTGTTTATTTTAAAGCCCTTTATGTGGTGTCGCTCAGACGCCCGAGTGTGGCATTTCTTTTAAAGCCCTTTATGTGGTGTCGCTCAGACGCCCGACTGTGGCATTTCTTTTAAAGCCCTTTATGTGGTGTCGCTCAGACGCCCGACTGTGGCATTTCTTTTAAAGCCCTCTATGTGGTGTCGCTCCGACGCCCGACTGTGGCATTTCTTTTAAAGCCCTTTATGTGGTGTCGCTCAGACGCCCGACTGTGGCATTTCTTTTAAAGCCCTTTATGTGGTGTCGTTCAGACGCCCGACTGTGGCATTTCTTTTAAAGCCCTTTATGTGGTGTCGCTCAGACGCCCGACTGTGGCATTTTTATTCCCACTCTATTACCGCTGATTCACGTTGCATGATAATAACCTGCTTGCATGCATAAAAGATATTTTATTTATGACTGACAATGTGATCATAATTTTTTTTGCGCATGATTATCAATTATATTATACCTGTGTTCTTAATGTTTGCGAGTACATTCAAAGTACTCACTGGCTTGTCCCTGGCTATTGTCTTGGCCAGATTTCTGCTTGGAGAGGAGCGTTGCGGTGACAGCCCCGGAAACTAAGCAACAGTGATAGCAGCCTCGCGAAGATAGGAGTTAACCTGGTTAGCTGTTCCCGTGGGAAATGGAGTCCCATAGACACTGATGTCTCACAAACCGCTTCCGCCATCAACCACTAGAAACCCAATTGATGTACTCACAGGCCAGAATGGTCTTGTACTACATATTTTGTATTTTGCTTGAGATTTCTGTATCAAGTTGGAGCCTCATCAGCTAACAGTAATCCTGGGGCTGATGAGCACGACGGTCTTTTCTGGAAATTTATACCTGGAAAACCCGGTCGTGATAGACTTGTTATTAGAGCCAGGCTGACCATTGGCTAATCCTATCTTAGCCGGGTCTATAAACTTAGGCAAACCAACCCACCAGACCATAACCAAACCCCAGCCAAGCTTCTTGTACAAGATAGCCACACAGTGACCCAACACCTTTTTGGCAGTCGGTGCCCAACCTATCAACCTAACCTGTCACTCATGCGCTAGTGACCGGCCCCTGAATAGTCCTTTCTCGCAAGCGTGCGAAGGAAGACTCCGTCCCCTTTTCCTATAAAAAGGGGCACACTAGTCCCAACATAGCACAGCACAGCCTCTACCCCAAACCAAGCCACAATGCCTGGCCCTGTCGTGCACAATGAGACCACAGCAACCAACCTTGGAGGTTTTGTGACCATACTCGCAAACCTCACCCGTCGTGCCTATGCATTAGAAGAGCCCCCAGAATATGTTGTATACCAAGGACCCATGAGCGGTGAGAACCGTCAATTTTGGGCCACTGTACACATCTACGGTAGGGGTCTAGAGCCCGAGCGCCCCTACAGGTTCACCGGAAGAACAACTTCCTTTGAGCTTCAAGCCATCCAGCTAGCTGCTCGAGAGGCTATAGTTCATCTCCGGCACTTGTCGCCTAGAGTTAACTGTCGCTCGTTCCACTACTACCCCAGACGTGAAGGGTATGGTAGACCACCCCAAGTTGCCAACGGAGATCACGAGACGGATCCTGCATTGTTGCACCTAGTGCGCTATGTAAGTGCACTAGAGGAACTGTGCGATCAAATCACTATTGATCTAATCGCAGCTCGAGGAGAGCTGGTTCGTCGAGCCCCGGCGAGAGAAGAAAACGAGCCCAACGCCGACAACCCAGTCGTGCTGTTTGGACACCCGATCGAGTCCCTGAGATCTGCCCCAGCCATCGTCCAAGGTGCTGCGATAACCCCAGAAGTGCTTCGTCGCATATTGGGAGCACACTCCAACGGGATTGTGGCCAACAATCCCCGAGATGGTCCTCATCACTACCCCGAGCCTGCAGCCCCTCAACCCACTCCAACTAATTCCGATGACGAGACCCGTGGAGGAGCCTCAAGGCACGCCCGCTTGGATGTAAACGAGGTAGACTAGGTCACCCAAGTTGTATCGAGTCCCAGTGTACCCTCGCTTTGTAATCGTGTGACCTTGTAAGTAAACGCCGCCTGTTGTCATGCCTCTGTTTTAATAGTAGCCTTGCCTGGATACGCCAGTATGTAGTATAAGATTTCTATCCCAGGCACAGTTACCAAAGACCACCCCGTAAACCCCACAGTAACACATTACTATAGTGAAATGTGTGAATCTGCGACTTGACCTCGACCCTTGGAACAGAGCTGAAAATTTTCTTTACCATTCACCACGGTAAAAATGACCCAGCTCCAGTGCTATAAAAGGCCACTGCGTGACCTTGCCAAGCACCCCTCATCTTGTGCACCATCCTCACAACCATTTCCTAGCCATGCCGAGCCCTAGCATTTATCTGAGAACCCCAGATGCAACCCCAGGTAGTTTTGTCAAGATATTGCGGGATTTTACCTGCAGTACCATGAGCGCTACCCAGCCACCCCAGTACAAGTTGTTCAAATCGAGAATTACCCCTTCCACCTCAAGATATTGGGCAGCAGTGCACATCCCTCCCGTAAACTCAAACCAAGATCCAACGGAGGTCTCCTTCGTGGGGAAATCTATGCCAACCCCACATATGGCCATAGAAGCTGTTGCATACGAAGCGCTTGCTCGCCTTCGATTCGCGGTACCCTATCCCAGCGAACGAGGGTATTATTACTTCCCGAGCCGTGCAACACCCGGAGGAGTGACATCTTTTCCCGGTGGACGCATTGAGAGAGACCCAGTCATGGCCAACCTTGTCCAGTACGTCATCGCTCAAGAGCGTTTAACCCAACGTGTGATGGGTTATCTCCAGAGCCTCGCAGCTTTAAATCCTCAGATCGCCATCGGCAGAGCACTAAGGCCCGACCAGGAGAGACACGTACATCGACTGGTCAATCCTCTTCCCTCGATAGAAGAGCAGTGTATCCCAGTACCAGAGACGTTTTCTAGGGACCCCGTCCAGTTACCGTTTCCATTCTAGACGTCGCTGTAGTGTTCATTATTTCCAACATTTATTTATGTGTGTGACCTATGCGTGATACCCTGAGTTTGTACGACGAGTCAATTATTTGGCTTCTACTAATGTGTGTAGTTTTTGTTGTGGTTTATGCTCTTTTAAAATTAACTACTTTCCTCGCAAAATCCTGGAGTGAGATTTCCTTTCCCTGAGTTGCTACATCTACACTTTCTCGCGGCGTGGATTTATTATTTTCACACAGCACCACGGCAGCAGACTCACAACCATAATCATTCGGACACATACCCTGTTTGCAAAACTTTGCAACGGTGTTTCATCCAGCTAATCACCCCCTAACAACAGTTAGCACCCGGCACACCCCATCTACTCCTCGTGATCACCACCACCGCGGAGAGCCAACACCCGAGCAGCAGCGTCACGACGCTCGTCGAGGATCATCGCGCACAGGAGCACGGAGAGCCCCAGCAGTGTCGCCAGCCCTACGCATATCAGGATCGCAAACCAGTCCGGCATCGCCTCCGCCATTAGAGCCTCACCCGAGCTTCTGTAAGCAGTAATGGAGGGAGAAGGAGGAGGAGAAGTGAGGCTAGGTGTGAGGAAGAAGAGAGAGGCACCCCGGCCGTTTTTATAGCTCGAGCTCGGTGTACGGTGGGCGAAGTCCACCAACGCCGCTCGTCGCCGATCGCCGGTGTTCGGAGTCGAATCCGCGAGCAGTGCCGACAGCGCGCTGGCCCGCGAGGTGAGTGCACGCTGCACCGGCAGCTAGCACGCCGCGCACTACCATGGTACGGCCTAGATGCCCTACGCGCTAGGCGTCGCCGGTGGAGAAAGCGCGCGGGAGAGAGGAAGAAGAGAGAACCAGAGGGAGAAGAAGAGACTGACAGTGGACCCCGGGTCCACCTGTCGGCCAGAGAGAGCACTGTGCTCTCGGGTACGACCAGCATATATTTAAATTTAGAAGTTATTCTAAAATTATATCTAGCGTAGAATCTCACGTTTTTGTCCCGAACCGTAGACTTTTCCACGCAGCACCAGTTTTCATACTGTGGTTTTTCACCACTTATTGTCGTCTCAATGTAGCCACATTTTTACTGCTTATTGTTCTTCTTAAAACAGCTTTTAACAAATCTCGAGGACGAGATTTTTCTTAAGGGGGGTAGTGTTGTGACACCCCAAAAATTTGGCCTTGTTTTGATGAATTAAAATTTTTGCCAGGAATTAAAAATTTGAATCTCTGAGCTCCATTTTGATTTTTAAATCATTTCCTTCCCTGTTATGATGAGTTTTTCCCAAAGTGAAAACTTTTCAAATATGTCGTTGGACATATTTAATCTCTCAAGAGAAACTTTCCCTTATTTAATATAACTACTTAAATAATTAAGTTGCTTGATCTTTACTTTCTTGAAAATGGTTTTTCAAGGTTAAATGGCCATATTTGAACTACAACCATTTGATAAATTCACCTAAAATTTCCCACCAAAATTTGGAGATGTCATGTGATGTTTTCAAATCACTTTTATGCAAAAATATATTTTATTCATGAAATATTTTGAGCTCTACACTCAATTTTTCTTCTCTGGTCCAGAGTGCAATTTGCACTACAACCCATTTAAATATTTCTTTCTGGCCTCCACCAAAATTATGGGATGTTGGTAGTAGCATATGAATCAACTTTATGCAAAAACCTAGTGCTGTTATTTGAAAATTTTGAGTGAATCAACCTCATCTTCATTCTGGTCCAGCCTTTTGATTTCTACTACAACCCTATTAAATTTTGCTCCAATAATCTTGTGCTTTCTCCTACTTATAGACAGCCCTACCAAACCCCTAAATCCAGGAGCATGCACCCATTGGATTAGTTTTGGTTCATGAAAATGTCATTTATTTCCTGTCCAGAATTGAAGTTTTGTAAAACTTGCACTAACAAGTTGCTGCATTTGACCAACTAACCCCACCACCCTCTTGTACATCTGAAGAGACCCCAATCTGGAAGTTTTGGCCACCCCAAGAGTTGCCTAGGTGCATGTGGCATTCTATCGAGCATCCTGTAGGCATGACCAGTTTTGACATGAGTTTTGGCATTTCACTGTGAGCTTGCACCTCTGATCAAACTAGCATGTCCACTAGACTCCCAGTTGCTCCTAACCTCGATCTGGTAAACCCCAACCTCACCTGCGACCTATAGCATGCCACGGCATTGTGTCGAACATCTCCCGTGCGTGCACTGGACGCGCCCAGAGCGCGCGTATTGCACGATGCCGCGCCCGAGCCGACACGCTGGCCCCCCTGGCTTTGGCCCACACGGCAGCACCTCGCCACGCACTCCCCGCCTCGCAGCATCGCGCCAAACCACCCTGGCACGCTACAGCGCCACCGCCAGGGCATTCTTGGCGGCACTCCGGCATCCGCAGTGGCTCCAGCCACGGGCAGCGCCGCCCAAACCCCTCCCGCTCTCCACCTGGCCCCTGGAGCAACGCGAGCTCATCCGCAGCCATGTCCTCTAGCGCTCATCGCCGCCACGATGCCCTGCTACTACAGAACGTCGGTTCGCCGGAAGCTTATCCACGGCCGCCGCGGAACCGCCTTGCCTCGCTTATAAATGGACGCCCCGGGCCGTTCCCGCACACTGGCAACCTCAGGCCACCCCAACGACGCTTCCCCAGCTCGCCAATCGACCCAGGAGAGCTTTCTTCCCCATCTCCGGTAACTCCTGCCGCCGCCACTGCCCCGGCCATTCTGGCACCACCAGGGCCTCCCCCTCTCCATTCTCTTCGCCAGAAACTTCCTAATCCTCCCGTGAACCCATCCCCCTACTCAATTTTGATCGGGAACCACCGTAGCCCCAAATCCATCTTGCTCCCGAAGCTTCCCTCCGCCGTGGAGCTCGCCGCCGGCGATATCCTCCACCTCCGACGACCCTACGACTACCGGAGTAACCACCTCGGCCCCCTGAATCCACTGGTGGCCTCAGCTTTCCAAATGGAGCCACCGTTCGCCGGCGATGATCGCCGGAGCCCCGCTCCACTCGGGCAGAGGAGCGAGACGACGCGGGCGACTGGTCAAACCTGACCAGTGGGCCAGGCGGGCCCACCGTCAGAGACCCAGCGCCGGTCCACGTGGTTAAGTGGAGGCGTAAAGCCTCAAGTACGCCTCCTCTGCACCGAACGCGTAATCTCGTTTGAAACGTTTTCTTTTTCTATTTTTTTAAAAACAGATTTGATCAAACCTTTGACTGGCTATAACTTTTTAAATATAACTCCAGATGAGTTGATTCTTTTTCCTACCTTCCTCAAATTTGGTCTAGTTTATTTTAAGATTTATTTGAAAAAATTTCAAACAACTTTTTTGTACTGTTTTTGAAATATGTGTTAAGTCAAATATATTTTAAAATAGGATTTTGGAGAGAGAGAAGAAACTTTCAAAAGTTTTGGAGAGCACCTCACCCCTCCACAACTTAAAGGCAAGCATTCTGAACCCTGGCATAATGTTTTTGGTGTGTTATTTGACACGTTTATAACACCACCTTACTTTGGAGGACTTGTTATTTCATGTGACATGATCATTTGCATGGAAGCATATCAGTGATTTCCTTGCTGTTGGAAATGAATATAATTGTGATGGTGATCATCCTCATGTGCCTTGCATGCATGCCGAAAAGGAATCCGGGAAAGCCTCTGCCTTGGGTAGGAGTGAGCTTGTCGCCGGTCCCCGTCGGGACGGTTATGTCCGGTATGGCATGGTAAGGTATATTGAGTGGTGATTTTGTTGAGTGATATATATTTGTTTACATGTCATGCAGGGAACTTATAAACCTCCTGAGTTGACCGTAGACCGAGTCTTATTCCAGTAACCCCCATACTTGTTATGTACTACCACTTGTCCCTGCCGCAGGTAGGGTATGGTTCAGTAAGTCGTCAACCCCTTTCAAGCACACACCGTACAGAGAGGCCATGGTGGAAGATATTGGTTGTAGCCGGTAGGCATGCCACCTGGTCCGGGGGCATGGGTGTTTTCGGTTGAGACCGAGAGGGGAGGCCACCCCTTAGAGCGCGCGATATAAATTTGATCCCATGCTACGCGAGGTTGTAGCCTCCCCACTTAGAGTTTGCTTGACAGGTGCCGTGGGTGATTCCAGACACCGGTGAGTTGAGCTGCTGTGTGCAAGTTAGGCGTGTTTTCAACTAAAAGACCGTAAACGGAATTAGTCCCGATGGACTAAAGGAAATCTGTTACTCGTGGGGAAAGAGTACACCCTCTGCAGAGATTAAAACCTATTCGAATAGCCGTGTCCATGGTTAAGGATTACAGTCTGGGATGGGTCAAGTGTTGGTCTTAGTGTCGGTCTTCGGAGGAGAAATTGTTAAACCAGAACTTGGACCGTGACTTGTGACTTGTAAAGATTATGATTATTATCTTGTAATGGACTAACCCGTTGCATTAATTATATTATTGAGTATCCCTGGGACGGTTCTACCTCCTGGATATTCATTGTGATTATTTATCTTTAAAGCCCTTTATGTGGCGTTACTCAGATGCCCGACTGTGGCATTTCTTTTAAAGCCCTTTATGTGGTGTCGCTCAGACGCCCGACTGTGGCATTTCTTTTAAAGCCCTTTATGTGGTGTCGCTCAGACGCCCGACTGTGGCATTTCTTTTAAAGCCCTTTATGTGGTGTCGCTCAGACGCCCGACTGTGGCATTTTTATTCCCACTCTATTACCGCTGATTCACGTTGCATGATAATAACCTGCTTGCATGCATAAAAGATATTTTATTTATGACTGACGATGTGATCATAAAATATATTTTTTGCGCATGATTATCAATTATATTATACCCGTGTTCTTAATGTTTGCGAGTACATTCAAAGTACTCACTGGCTTGTCCCTGGCTATTGTCTTGGCCAGATTTCTGCTTGGAGAGGAGCGTTGCGGTGACAGCCCCGGAAACTAAGCAACGGTGATAGCAGCCTCGCGAAGATAGGAGTTAACCTGGTCAGCTGTTCCCATGGGAAATGGAGTCCCATAGACACTGATGTCTCACAAACCGCTTCCGCCATCAACCACTAGAAACCCAATTGATGTACTCACAGGCCAGAATGGTCTTGTACTACATATTTTGTATTTTGCTTGAGATTTCTGTATCAAGTTGGAGCCTCATCAGCTAACAGTAATCCTGGGGCTGATGAGCACGACGGTCTTTTCTGGAAATTCATACCCGGAAAACCCGGTCGTGACACATCTGGGCCATCCAATATGATTCCAACCCGTTTTCACTTCTGGCCCATGTATGGCCCATGACGTCTTTCGGCCCATATGAGGCCCTATGTAACTCTTGGCCTACTAACGGCCTGTGGTGAAACTAGGCCGTAAAGAACAGTGTATCACTTTACACCCATTAACGGCCCGTGGTGAAACTGGCCTGTAATGAACAGTGTATCACTTTATACCCATTAACGGCCCGTTATTCCGTTGGGCCATTTCCAGCCCATGTTATCTTTCGGCCTTCTCAGATCCCATTTATTCTTGGGCTCATTTCCAGCATTCCTTTACTTACGGCCCTTACTGTCATTTTCTGCTTGTGGGCCAAATTCAGCCCATGGTTATAGTCGGCCCGTTTGTGGTCCGTTAATACGTTGGGCCGATTTCATGGCGTCATCAAATACGGCCTATTAACGATGGCACGTTATGGTCGGCCCATGAACGGACGATTCCAACTCTAGCCCGTTTACGGCCATAATGCGGTCTATTTGGCCCATGTTTGGCCAATCGATTATATGGCCCGTATAAGGCCCATTGATAATACGGCCCGTAGAAGGCCCATTGTTTCTACGACCCGTAGAAGGCCCATTGTTTCTACGGCCCGTAGAAGGCCCACTGTTTCTACAGCCAGTAGGAGGCCCAGTGTCACTACAGTAAATATTAGCCCATGGTTATTGTGGCCTAGTTTTAGAAAAAGGTTATTGCAGCCACTAGCTAACCGCGGAAAAAGAACTGCAATGACTACAAGCAAAAAAATAAACAAGACAACAAGGAAATAAATAAGCAAGCAACTAATGCTAGGCTATCACGGCTATTACACATATTACATCCACTGGGCATCAAAGTTCGCCACTAGTGCAAATATAGGGAACAAAGCAGCATATCATATACACTGGTTGTCAAAGTTGGCGACCAGCGCAAATAAACGCCGCAGCAAAACAAATCCAGAACTGAAACCACTTCAGAAGATCTCAAGAAACAATATCCTAGGTACCCATAATGCTGGCAATATGCTTAGCAAGCTTATTAACTTTCTCTTGTTTGGCGCTTAAATCCTCCAACGCTTGTTGTTGCACCAGAAAATATGCATCTGAATTCTGCAGGGACTTCCTTAGTCCTTCAGCTTCCTATCACAGCACATCTAATCGATGTCTTTCAACTTGAAGTTGAGACTCAAGAAGACGAACTGATTCAGGCAGCGAGTTCGAAGAGCTTGTGCCAGCAGTAGTGGTCAGTAACTCGAACACTACATCAAGACAGGACTTTTGGGTTCCCTCACTGTCATCAAGATAGTTTTTATCAGCTTTCTTGGAGACCAACAGGGATGTCTCACTATCTTGAACCTTATCTGCATTACTTCCTTTACCATTGGATAACGCGATACTGTTCTCCAATATTTTGTCCGCATTCTAGAAGAGAAACAAGCAGACACATCACATGTTTACCATGTTGTATATGAAACTCATTTTGGTAAATGAGTTCAGTAGTAAAGTGGACAGGATAACAGCATGAAACAAACATATATCTATGTACCATGGTCACTTTATGGTCTATACCATTCTAGTTTTTGTTGCCAAATCAAGATAGAGACACAGTTCAAATAATATGTGTTCAAGACAAAGCAGAATATAAGTGTGGGTAACTATAGAGCAATAACAACACTTGTAATGTGCATGACATGAGAACATAACTGTTTATTAAATTGAAACTGAAATCAACATAGAGCAGGTTACAACAGCAAACCAGTTAAAGAAACAGGTTTAAAACATACCTGTTGCGCCATTGGAGTTTCAATTCCATCCTTCAAATTTGAAAATAGTTGGTATGAGCAAATACAGTCATGCAAGAGCAAAGGAGTATGAACCATAGCTATAGAACCTGGCCTAAGAACAAATCTTCTTCTCCTTTAAGCGTTGAGTTGGGATTCGGAGTGGTGGTCCTCGTGCTTTGGGCACTGCAGTTCCCTTACTAACTGCTTGTGTTTGGGTGCTATTGGTGGAGACGGTTCTGTGTTAATTGGAACTGGGTTACTATCTGCCGGGGTTGGGGTTAGAATGGGTGTAGCTGGTTCTCTGTCCAACTGGGTAGGGGTACAATCTGCGATAGTCTGGGTTATGTGTGGTGGATCTGGTCCTTGGGCAAGTACAACTGTGGTTCTATCTGCATCAACTGGTAGCACTATCTTTTCTGAAGACCGTGTTGTTACTCCCTTAGATACTGCCATCATGCTCCCCAATTCAAATGCCTGATAAACAAGATAAGTAATTGAAAGTATAGACATTGTATGGTAGACAGGTGCAATGGATAGTGGGGAATAAAAGAGGGCATGAAATAATTCATATTTATGTTGTCTAACCAAACAGGATAGCATGACACAATTTCACATATATGATGGCTAACTAAACAGGATAGCATGACACAATTTCACATTATGATGGCTAACTAAAAAAGATGGAAAGACATAGTTCAAAATATGAGACTATGTAAACAGGATGACATGACATAACTATATAATGTGTTTATTAAATAGGTTGGCATGCCATAATTCACATACATTCACGGATAGAATGTCATAATTCAAAATATGATGACTGTAAACACTAAACAGAATGAGATGATATAACTATATGATGTCTTTATTAAATGGGTTGCCATGCCATAATTCAGATAGATGATGTGTATGTACTATGTAAACATGATGGCATGATATAATTCAAATATATGATTTATATAGTAAGCAAGTAAGCAGATGGCAATCCATATATGATATAAAAACTAAGCAATGCAAGACAACATGCATGACATGGGTAATATAACCCTGTCAAGTTTGAGCATAGACCTCAGGGGGAAAATAGGACTGGTCATCAGTCTCTGGATCCTCCTCTGAGGAGCTCTCTGTAACCAGCAAGATGTCTGCTTTAGCAGGTAGCATTGTCTCCTCTGAAGACCTTGTTTTCACTCCAGATACTTCCATCACCACTTCAAATGGCTGATGCACAGGAAGAGTAGTTGAATATACAAACGTTGTCGCCAAATGGAACACGTAATACAAAAAAATGATAGCATGATATAATTCACATACATGATGATTGGCTAAACAGCATGGCATTGCATAATTCACATATATAATGCCTTTGCAAATAATTCACATATATAATGTCTTGCAACAAGATGGCAATGCATAATTCACATATATGGTAATTAGACACTAAACAGGTGGCATTCACACAAAGCATGTCTAAACTAATCAAATGACATAGCAATGCGAGACACCATACGCACGATATGAGCAACATAACCCTGCCAAGTTAGAGCATACACCTCGGGGGGGAATAGGACTGGTCATCTGTCTCTGAATCCTCCTCTGAGGAGCTATCCGTAACCAGCGAGATATGCGCTTCGTCAGATAGCATAGAATGCTCTGAAGACCTTGTTTTCACTCCAGAATTTGCCATCACCGTGTCAAATGGCTGATGCACACGAAGAGCAGTTGAATGTAATAACATTGTTGACAAATGTAATATGTAACAAAAAAAGGATGGCCTGATATAATTTACATATAAGATGACTGGCTAAGCAGGATGGCATTGCAAAAGTCACATATATGATGCCTGGCTAAACAAGATGGCGTTGCATAATTCACATAAACGATGAATAAACTAAACAGATGGCATTCGCACAAAGGATGTCTAAACTAAGCAGATGACATATTTGATGTATAAAGTAAGCAATGCACGACACCATATGCATGATATAACCAACATCAGCATGCCAAGTTAGAGCGAAGACCTCATGGGGTAAATAGGAGTTGTCTTCTCCTTTTGAATCCCCCTCAGAACAGATATCTTCCTCTCGATTACAATCCAAAATGCGTGGAGGGGGGCTGCCTTTGCGCCTACCATGGAGCGACGTCTGCATGAAATTTTATTGCCACACAAGGCTCGTCTCTTTTGCTCTACATGTTCAGTTCCATTGTTTACGATAACTGTCATGCATAGGAATAAAACATAGTGAGATTATGTAAGGAGTGCATGCAGAAATCCAGAGTGATGGTAGCAACTTGTGGATAGACCCAAAACCAATAATAGCAGGCAGATAATGGCTTCACTTAAAAAATACAGATAATGGCTTCTTTACTGTTTGTTTCCCACCCAACATGAAACTCATAGTAGACAACGGAGATTAACCAAATAGTAGATAGATACTATTGATAGCGGCCCCGATATGTACCCCACAACCATTTAAAAACTCAAGTTTGACCATTAGTTTGGAGTTGACTCAGAGTCTAATCGGTGAACAGGGCAATAAAGTAGCATGTAATATTAAGCGATGCATAACGTAAGCAGACACGAAAGAGTGCGACCTCTCTTGCGGACCCGTGTAGTCCTCGAGGTCATCTGCTCGGTTGATGATGGTAGTGCAGTTTTCATGGCTGCCAGCGGCGGGGAAGAAGATCTGAGGCGGCGAAAGACAGTCTGGAGGCCGGATCCCTGCTGTGCTGGACCCTTCTGTCGTTGGAGCAGCTGAGCTGGGGCGGACGACGGCGCAACAGGAGCGGGACAAACCATGCAAGGTTTTCTTTGACAACTATCTGTAAGAGAAGTAATTCTGTAAGGGCTCGTTTGAATTGGAGGATTCCAACAATGCAGGGATAGGAAATAGACAGGAATAGGATAGGAATGCATGTGCAAAACAGAGAATTTAAAAACACAGGATTTCTGCCAATCTGAGTGTTTGATTCACAACAATTGGAAGATCACGGGATGCAAAGAAGCATGGTGAGATTAAGTCAAACCACAAGAATGTATGGTTATAATGCTATTATGCTACTATCTCTTAGTCTTGTGCTTCATGAATAGGAATTTGAAAAGGAGGACAAGTGAAAATTAAAATTCCTACGTTTTTTCTTTCAAGGAGACACTAAAGGAACAAATCTGTGAGCTTAATGGACAATATATATAACATGTAGAGTAAAAAAGAGATGCAACAAGTGTACAACCTCTTTGACGAAGCCATGTCGATCTCAGCGTGATTGGGTTGGCCGGTGAGGATGCTCCGGCTGACTTGGCTGCCGGAGGAGGGGAAGAAGATCTTAGGCGTCTGGAGATGGAGCCCGAGGTACTGCTCCGCTGTGATGGAGGGTTTCGTCATTGGAGCAGCTCCGGTGAGTTGTACGATGCCGAGGCTGAAGCAGGACAAGAGAGACAACAAACAATGTTAACCTGAGTGGAATTCTAATAGCATCTCAAATACATGACGTAAAATACATAACCGCAAAGTGCTAGATGTAAAATACATCAGCCGCTCATCTCTGAACTTAACTGTCGAGACTGAATTTAACTGTCGAAACTGAACTTAACTTTCGAAACTGAACTTAACTATCGAAACTGAATTTTGCTATCGAAACTGCATTTTGCTGTCGAAACTGGACGCACTAGCAAGGTGAGGCTACACGTCGGTCGACTGACTTTTTCATCTCTGGTTAGTCGATTTTGCAGCCGTTGGATACAAAATCAAGGGCTTGCGGTTCATCTTCAACCTCTACCCCCCTGAGCTGGCCAAACAGCAGCCCCCCGCCGCCCGCATTGCGCCGCCCCGCCCGCCCCGAAAACACTCCCCACCGCCGGTCCGCCGCCGCCCCAGCCATCCCTCTAGCCCCCCCCCATGCTGAGCTTTTTCTCCGGCGATCCCCACGCCACCGCCCCGCCAACATCTTGCCACCGCCAGCGACCACCGCCCCCATCTTGAACCCTAAGATAGATAGTGGGGTACCTCTCCGGCGAGCCCCCTCCCCGGTGCAGCTGGTTCTTCCTTCACCCCGGCGGCATCGAAGTGAAGTGTAGCTAAATCGAAGCAGCATCGCAAGCAAGAGCAAGAGCGAGAGCAGCAGCGCGAGCAAGAACAATAGCAAGAGCAGACCAGGCAGGGGACCGAGAGCAAGAGCAGAGCAGCAGCGCGAGCGAGAGCTAAAGCAGTAGTAGGTCCTACTGATGTGGACGTCGCCGCCGAGGGAGCGACGCCATGGAGGAAGTGGCCGGCGACGCCACCGTGGATGGAGCCGCGCCGTGTCGGCTCGGGACCGAGCGCCGACAGCACCGTGAGATCAAATCAAGAAGAAAATGTGGCGATTAGTGTACAACCTCTTTGGTGGCGTCGATTAGGCCGCAGCTTCATCCGAGGAAACGGTGATGATGATGCTCTTCCGGTGGTGCAGGTGAAGACGGCGGTGTGGGAATGGAGGTGGCACGAAAGACGAGGGGAACGTCGGGGCAGCTCCTTGGAGGTGGAGGACGGGGTGGCTGAACCGGTGGGACGATGAGATCAACGGCGGATCCTCATCCGGTATGGTGGATGAGGGACGTCGAGGTGTTGTTTTGGACGACGTCGTCGGGGAAGAGGCTCCGGCTGGGTGGCGGACGGAGCAGGGTGTGGGGTTTCTGTCACGACCGGTTTTCTGGGCTTTAATTTCCAGAAAAGGGCCGTTGTGCTCACCAGCCCCAGGATTACTGTTAGCTGATGAGGCACCAACTTGTTACAAAAATACCAAGCAAAAGTGCAAAATATGTAGTACAAGACCATTGTGGCCTATGAGTACATCAAATGGTTTCTAGTGGTTGAGGGCGGAAGCGGTTTGTGGATCACCACGGTCTATGGGACTCCATTTCCCACAGTAATAGCTGACCAGGTTAACTCCTATCTTCGCGAGGCTGCTATCACCGTTGCTTAGGTCCCGAGGCTGTCATCGCCACACTCCTCTCCAAGCAAGCAATCTGGCCAAGACAATAGCCAGGGACAAGCCAGTGAGTACTTTGAATGTACTCGCAAACATTAAGAACACAGGTATAATATAATTGATCAACATGCACTGAAATATTCTATGATCACATCGTCAGTCATAAATAAAATCTTGTTGCATGCAAGCAGGTTATTTATATGCAACCGGAATATGCAATGACAGAATAGAAATAAAACATGCCACAGTCGGGCGTCTAAGCGACGCCACATAAAGGGCTTATGAGGAAATGAAATAACAAACATGCCCCAGTCGGGTGTCTGAGCGACGCCACATAAAGGGCTTATGAGAAAATGGAATAACAAACATGCCACAGTCGGGCGTCTGAGCGACGCCACATAAAGGGCTTATAATCATAGTGATTATCCAGGAGGTGGTACCGTCCCAGGGATATTCATTATTTCAAACAATGCAAACGGTTAGTCCATAATGATAACCATCATAACCATCATATATCACATGTCATCATCAATATTCGAGTTTAGTGGTTTCTCCTCCGAAGACCGACACTAAGACCGACACTTGACCCATCCCAGACTGTAATCCTTAACCATGGACACGGCTATTCGAATAGGTTTAATATCTCTGCAGAGAGTGTACTCTTTACCCACGAGTAACGGATTCCTTTAGTCCATCGGACTAATTCCGTCTATGGTCTTTTAATTGAAACACACCTGACTTGCACACACCAGCTTTTACTCGTGTCTGGAATCACCCATGACACCTGTTAAGCAAAACTCTAAGTGGGGAGGCTACAACCTCGCGTAGCATGGGATCAAATTTCTATCGCGCGCTCTAAGGGGTGCCCCCCTCTCGGTCCCAACCGGATACACCCATGCCCCCGGACCAGGTGGCATGCCTACCGGCTACAACCGGTATCTTCCACCATGGCCTCTCTGTACGGTATGTGCCAAGACAAGGGTTAACAACTTACTGAACCATACCCCACCTACGGTAGGGACCAGTGGCAGTACGAAACAAGTATGGGTGTTACCGGAACAAGACTCGATCTATGGCCGACTCAGGAGGCTTATGAGTTCCCTGCATGACATGTATATCAAATATATTTCGACCAACAAAATCACCACCCATTATACCTTACTATGCAAAACTGGACATAACCGTCCCGACGGAGACCGGCGACAAGCTCACGCCTACCCAAGGCAGAGGCTTTCCCGGATTCCTTTCCGGCATGCATGCAAGGCACATGAGGATGCTTACCATCACAAGTATATTCATTTCCAACAGCAAGTAAATCACTAATATGCATTCATGCAAATGATCGCATCATCACATAAAATAACGAGTTCTCCGAAATAAGGTGGTGTTATAATCGTGTCAACCAACACATCAAAAATATTATGTCGGGGTTCAAGATGCTTGCCTTCATGGTGTGGAAAGGCAGGGTGCACTCCAAATCTTTTGAAAGCTTTCTTCTCTTCAAAAATCCTATTTTCAAAAATATGCAAATAACACATATTTCAAAAATAGTACAAAAAAGTTGTTTGGAAATTTTTCAAATAAATCTTAAAATAAACTAGACAGAATTTGAGAGATGTAGGAAAAAGAATCAATTCATTTGGAGTTATATTTAAAAATTTATAGACAGTCAAAGCTCTCGTCAAAATATGTTTTTAAAATAAAACAGAAAAAAAACAGAAAAACGTTTTGATTACTGACCACATCAAAGGCGTAATTTGATAATTACGCCTCCACTTATCCAGCGTGGACGCGCGGGGTGTCACTGCCAGTGGGTCTAGGGGGCCCACTAGTCAGGTTTGACTAGTCGCCCCGCCCCTTCTCCCTCCTCTGTCCGAGCGGGGCGAGGCTCCAGCGACCAATGCCGGCGAGCGGTGGCTCCTCGCGGCCTCTGGAGGGCGGGGATGGATCCGCCAGACTGGGGCGGTCCTCCCGGTAGTCGTAGGGTCGGCGGGGACGGGGTGAGCTGCCGGCGGCGAGCTACGCGGCGGAGGATGTTTCGGGGGCGAAGTGAACTTTCGCCCGCGGCTAGTCCCGAGCAAAATTGAGTGGGGTTTTGGACTCATGAGAGGGAGAGGGAGCTCCTGGTGAAGAGAATGAAGAGGGGGAGGCCTTGGTGGTGCCGGAATGGCAGGGGCAGTGGCGGCGGCTGGAGTTGCCGGAGAGGAAGAAGACGACCTCCTCGGGTCGATTGGCTGCCATGGGGGGAACTGGAGGAGTGTACTGAGGTTGCATGAGTGCGGGGACGAGCTCGGGCTTCCTTTTATAGGCGAGGCAAGGCGGTTCTGCGGCGGCCGTGGATAAGCTCACCGGCGAACCGCCTTCCTGTAGCTAGGGCGACGTGGCAGCGACGAGCACTAGCAGACGAGCGGGGGATAAGCTTGCGAAGCTCCAGGGGGCAGGTGGCGAACTGGGGTGGCTCGGGTGGCGCCGACCGTGGTAGGGCGCACTGCGGACGCCGGCGTGCCGCCAAGAGGGCTCTGGCGGTGGCTCTGTAGGGCGCCAGGGCGGGCTGGCGTGTTGTGGTGAGAAGGGGAGCGCGTGGCGTGGTTCTGCAGTGTGGGCCAAACCAGGGGCGCGACGCGGCGGCTCGGGTGCGCGGCTGCAGTTGGCGCGCTCTGGGCGCGCCCATTGCACGCCCACCAACTGCTCGGCGAAATGCCATGGCCTGCTAGGTGGCTTGGTTGTAGCTGGGGATGAGCAGGTCTGTCTAGGGGTATCTGGGATGCTAGTGGACATGCTTGTTGGGTCATAGGATCAAGTTCATAATACAAACTTACAATCATGCCAAATCTGTTCATGCCCACAGGGTGTTTGACAAAATGCCAGAGGCATCTAGGTAGTTCTTGGAGTGGCAAAAACTCCAGATGGTGGTCTCATTAGATGAATAAGAGGGTGGTGAGGTTAGTTTGTGAAAAGCACAAACTTGTTAGTGCAAGTTTTGCAAAACTACAATTCTGGACAGGAGATAAATGGCATTATTTCATGAAACAAAAATATTCAAATGGGTGCATGCTTCTGGACTTAGGGGTTTGGTAGGGCTGTCTACAAGTAGGAGAAGGCACAAGGTTACTGGAGCAAAAATAAATAGGGTTGCAGTAGAAATCACAAGGCTGGACCAGAATGGAAAAGAGGTTGATTCACTCAAAAATTTCAAAGAACAGCACTAGCTTTTTGCATAAAGTTGAATCATACGCTACTACTAACATCCCATAATTTTGGTGGAGGCTAGGAAGAAATATTTAAATGAGTTGTAGTGCAAAATTACCCAATGGACCAGAGAAGAAAATTTGGTGTAGAGCTCAAAATATTTCATGAATAAAAGATATTTTTGTATAAAAGTGATTTAAAAACATCACATGACATCTCCAAATTTTTGTTGGAATTTAAAGTGAATTTATCAAATGGTTGTAGTTCAAATATGGCCATGTAACCTTGGAAAACCATTTTTCAAGAAAATACAAATTAAGCAAATTAATTATGTAATTAGTTCTACTAATAAAAGAAAAGTTTTTCTTGAGAGGTTAAACAAGTCCAATAACATATTTGAAAAGTTTTCACTTTGGGGAAAAACTCCATAAATCAAGGGGGAAAAAGGTTCAAAAATAAAAAGGGAGCCCAGAAAATAAAAGTTTTAATTTCCTGGCAAACAATTTAATTAATAAAAAAAGGTCAAAAATTTGGGGTGTCACAACACTACCCCCTTAAAAAAAATCTCGTCCTCGAGATTTGATAAGGGTTGTTTTTTTTTGAAAATATCTTCCCTGTTAGTTGGAACCAAAAAGCTTACTCATAGCACAAACTTTGTGTGGCCGGGGTTGGTTTTTGGTACGCTTGAAGTAAAATGCAACCGTTCACCGACGTACACAAGCATGGTAAAAAAATCAAGGCGCTCAAGCAAACATCATTCAATCATGGCGACACTAAAATACAGGGTGTGGCCGTACTAAGCCTCGGTACTAATCGAGTAAATTAGTCTACCTCGTTCATATCCAAGCGGGCGTGCCTTGTGGATGTCGAGGCTTCTCCTCTGGTCTCACTGTCGGGATTAGCTGGAGTGGGTTGAGGGGCTGCAGGCTCGGGGTAGTGATGATGACCATCTCGGGGATTGTTGGCCACAACCCCGTTGGAGTGTGCTCCCAAGAGGCGACGAAGCACTTCTGGGGTCATCAAAGCACCTTGGCCGACGGCTGGGGCAGATCTCAGGGACTCGATCGGGTGTCCAAACAGCACGACTGGGTTGTCGGCGTTGGGCTCGTTCTCTTCTCTCGCCGGGGCTCGACGAACCAGCTCTCCACGAGCTGCGATTAGATCAATGGTGATTTGATCGAACAGTTCCTCTAGTGCACCTACATAGCGCACTACATGCAACAATGCAGGATCTGTCTCGTGATCTCCGTTGGCAACTTGGGGTGGCCTACCATACCCTTCACGTCTGGGGTAGTAGTAGAACGAGCGACAGTTAACTCTGGGCGACAAGTGCCAGAGATGAACTATAGCCCCTCGAGCAGCTAGTTGGATGGCTTGAGGCTCAAAGGAAGTTGTCCTTCCGGTGAACCTGTAGGGGCGCTCGGGCGCTAGACCCCTACCGTAGATGTGTACAGTGGCCCAGAATTGTCGGCTCTCACTGCTCATGGGTCCTTGGTACACAACATATTCCGGGGCTCTTCTAATGCATAGGCACGACGGGTGAGGTTTGCGAGTATGGTCACAAAGCCTCCAAGGTTGGTTGCTGTGGTCTCATTGTGCACGACGGGGCTAGGCATTAAGGCTCGGTTTTGGGTAGCGGCTGTGTTGTGTTGCGTTGAGGCTAGCGTGCCCTTTTATATAAAAGGGGACGGAGTCTTCCTTCGCACGCTTGCGAGATGGACTATTCGGGATTCGGTCACTGGCGCATGAGCGACAGGTTAGGCTAATAGGTTGGGCACCGACTGCCAAAAGGTGTCGGGTCACTGTATGGCTATCCTGCATGAGAAGCTTGGCTGGGGTTTGGTTATGGCCTGGTGGGTTGGTTTACCTAGATTTTTCGACCCGGCTAGATAGGATTAGCCAATGGTCAGCCTGGCTCTGATACCAAGTCTGTCACGACCGGTTTTCCGGGCTTTAATTTCCAGAAAAGGGCCGTTGTGCTCACCAGCCCCAGGATTACTGTTAGCTGATGAGGCACCAACTTGTTACAGAAATACCAAGCAAATGTGCAAAATATGTAGTACAAGACCATTGTGGCCTATGAGTACATCAAATGGTTTCTAGTGGTTGAGGGCGGAAGCGGTTTGTAGATCACCACGGTCTATGGGACTCCATTTCCCACAGGAACAGCTGACCAGGTTAACTCCTATCTTCGCGAGGCTGCTATCACCGTTGCTTAGGTCTCGAGGCTGTCATCGCCACACTCCTCTCCAAGAAAGCAATCTGGCCAAGACAATAGCCAGGGACAAGCCAGTGAGTACTTTGAATGTACTCGCAAACATTAAGAACACAGGTATCATATAATTGATCAACATGCACTGAAATATTCTATGATCACATCGTCAGTCATAAATAAAATCTTGTTGCATGCAAGCAGGTTATTTATATGCAACCGGAATATGCAATGACAGAATAGAAATAAAATGCACCGATCGGATGTCTGAAGCGACGTCTTGAAAGGATCGTAAAAGTGAGCATGCCTCAGTCGGGCGTCTTAGCGACAACACGCAAGGGACTTATAAAGTAAATAAAATAACAAGCATGCCACAGTCGGGCGTCTGAGCGACGCCACATAAAGGGCTTATGAGAAAATGAAATAACAAACATGCCTTAGTCGGGTGTCTGAGCGACGCCACATAAAGGGCTTATGAGAAAATGGAATAACAAACATGCCATAGTCGGGCGTCTGAGCGACGCCACATAAAGGGCTTATGAGAAAATGAAATAACAGACATGCCTCAGTCGGGCGTCTGAGCGATGCCACATAAAGGGCTTATGAGAAAATGGAATAACAAACATGCCACAGTCGGGCGTCTGAGCGACGCCACATAAAGGGCTTATAATCATAGTGATTATCCAGGAGGTGGTACCGTCCCAGGGATATTCATTATTTCAAACAATGCAAACGGTTAGTCCATAATGATAACCATCATAACCATCATATATCACATGTCATCATCAATATTCGAGTTTAGTGGTTTCTCCTCCGAAGACCGACACTAAGACCGACACTTGACCCATCCCAGACTGTAATCCTTAACCATGGACACGGCTATTCGAATAGGTTTAATATCTCTGCAGAGAGTGTACTCTTTACCCACGAGTAACGGATTCCTTTAGTCCATCAGACTAATTCCTTCTACGGTCTTTTAATTGAAACACACCTGACTTGCACACACCAGCTTTTACTCGTGTCTGGAATCACCCATGACACCTGTTAAGCAAAACTCTAAGTGGGGAGGCTACAACCTCGCGTATCATGGGATCAAATTTCTATCGCGCGCTCTAAGGGGTGCCCCCCTCTCGGTCCCAACCGGATACACCCATGCCCCCAGACCAGGTGGCATGCCTACCGGCTACAACCGGTATCTTCCACCATGGCCTCTCTGTACAGTGTGTGCCAAGACAAGGGTTAACAACTTACTGAACCATACCCCACCTACGGTAGGGACCAGTGGTAGTACGAAACAAGTATGGGGGTTACCGGAACAAGACTCGATCTATGGCTGACTCAGGAGGCTTATGAGTTCCCTGCATGACATGTATATCAAATATATTTCGACCAACAAAATCACCACCCATTATACCTTACTATGCCATACCGGACATAACCGTCCCGACGGAGACCGGCGACAAGCTCACGCCTACCCAAGGCAGAGGCTTTCCCGGATTCCTGTCCGGCATGCATGCAAGGCACATGAGGATGCTTACCATCACAAGTATATTCATTTCCAACAGCAAGGAAATCACTAATATGCATTCATGCAAATGATTGCATCATCACATAAAATAACGAGTTCTCTGAAATAAGGTGGTGTTATAATCGTGTCAACCAACACATCAAAAATATTATGCCAGGGTTCAAGATGCTTGCCTTCATGGTGTGGAAAGGCAGGGTGCACTCCAAATCTTTTGAAAGATTTCTTCTCTTCAAAAATCCTATTTTCAAAAATATGCAAATAACACATATTTCAAAAACAGTACAAAAAAGTTGTTTGGAAAATTTTCAAATAAATCTTAAAATAAACTAGATAGAATTTGAGAGATGTAGGAAAAAGAATCAATTCATTTGGAGTTATATTTAAAAAGTTATAGACAGTCAAAGCTCTGGTCAAAATCTGTTTTTAAAATAAAACAGAAAAAAAACAGAAAAACGTTTCGATTACTGACCACGTCGAAGGCGTAATTTAAAATTACGCCTCCACTTATCCAGCATGGACGCGCGGGGTGTCACTGCCAGTGGGTCCAGGGGGCCCACTAGTCAGGTTTGACTAGTCGCCCCGCCCCTTCTCCCTCCTCTGTCCAAGCGGGGCGAGGCTCCGGCGACCAACGCCGGCAAGCGGTGGCTCCTCGCGGCCTCTGGAGGGCGGGGATGGATCCGCCAGACTGGCGCGGTCCTCCCGGTAGTCGTAGGGTCGGCGGGGACGGGGTGAGCTGCCGGCGGCGAGCTTCGCGGCGGAGGATGTTTCGGGGGCGAAGTGAACTTTCGCCCGCGGCTAGTCCCGAGCAAAATTGAGTGGGGTTTTGGACTCATGAGAGGGAGAGGGAGCTCCTGGTGAAGAGAATGGAGAGGGGGAGGCCTTGGTGGTGCCGGAATGGCAGGGGCAGTGGCGGCGGCTAGAGTAGCCGGAGAGGAAGAAGACGACCTCCTCGGGTCGATTGGCTGCCATGGGGGGAACTGGAGGAGTGTACTGAGGTTGCATGAGTGCGGGGACGAGCTCGGGCTTCCTTTTATAGGCGAGGCAAGGCGGTTCTGCAGCGGCCGTGGATAAGTTCACCGACGAACCGCCTTCCTGTAGCTAGGGCGACGTGGCGGCGACGAGCGCTAGCAGACGAGCGGGGGATAAGCTTGCGAAGCTCCAGGAGGCAGGTGGCGAGCTGGGGTGGCTCAGGCGGCGCCGACCGTGGCATGGCGCACTGCGGACGCCGGCGTGCCGCCAAGAGGGCTCTGGCGGTGGCTCTGTAGGGCGCCAGGGCGGGCTGGCATGTTGTGGCGAGAAGGGGAGCGCGTGGCGTGGTTCTGCAGTGTGGGCCAAACAAGGGGCGCGACGCGGCGGCTCGGGTGCGCGGCTGCAGTTGGCGCGCTCTGGGCGCGCCCAGTGCACGCCCACCAACTGCTCGGCAAAATGCCATGGCCTGCTAGGTGGCTTGGTTGTAGCTGGGGATGAGCAGGTCTAGTCTAGGGGTATCTGGGATGCTAGTGGACATGCTTGTTGGGTCATAGGATCAAGTTCATAATACAAACTTACAATCATGCCAAATCTGTTCATGCCCACAGGGTGTTTGACAAAATGCCAGAGGCATCTAGGTAGTTCTTGGAGTGGTCAAAAACTCCAGATGGTGGTCTCATTAGATGAATAAGAGGGTGGTGAGGTTAGTTTGTGAAAAGCACAAACTTGTTAGTGCAAGTTTTGCAAAACTACAATTCTGGACAGGAGATAAATGGCATTATTTCATGAAACAAAAATATTCAAATGGGTGCATGCTCCTGGACTTAGGGGTTTGGTAGGGCTATCTACAAGTAGGAGAAGGCACAAGGTTACTGGAGCAAAAATAAATAGGGTTGCAGTAGAAATCACAAGGCTGGACCAGAATGGAAAAGAGGTTGATTCACTCAAAAATTTCAAAGAACAGCACTAGGTTTTTGCATAAAGTTGAATCATATGCTACTACTAACATCACATAATTTTGGTGGAGGCTAGGAAGAAATATTTAAATGAGTTGTAGTGCAAAATTACCCACTGGACCAGAGAAGAAAATTTGGTGTAGAGCTCAAAATATTTCATGAATAAAAGATATTTTTGTATAAAAGTGATTTAAAAACATCACATGACATCTCCAAATTTTTGTTGGAATTTTAAGTGAATTTATCAAATGGTTGTAGTTCAAATATGGCCATGTAACCTTGGAAAACCATTTTTCAAGAAAATACAAATTAAGCAAATTAATTATGTAATTAGTTCTACTAATAAAAGAAAAGTTTTTCTTGAGAGGTTAAACAAGTCCAATAACATATTTGAAAAGTTTTCACTTTGGGGAAAAACTCCATAAATCAAGGGGGGAAAAGGTTCAAAAATAAAAAGGGAGCCCAGAAAATAAAAGTTTTAATTTCCTGGCAAAAATTTTAATTAATAAAACAAGGTCAAAAATTTGGGGTGTCACAACACTACCCCCCTTAAGAAAAATCTCGTCCTCGAGATTTGATAAGGGTTGTTTTTTTTTGAAAATATCTTCCCTGTTAGTTGGAACCAAAAAGCTTACTCATAGCACAAACTTTGTGTGGCCGGGGTTGGTTTTTGGTACGCTCGAAGTAAAATGCAACCGTTCACCGACGTACACAAGCATGGTAAAAAAATCGAGGCGCTCAAGCAAACATCATTCAATCATGGCGACACTCAAATACAGGGCATGGCCGTACTAAGGCTCGGTACTAATCGAGTAAATTAGTCTACCTCGTTCATATCCAAGCGGGCGTGCCTTGTGGATGTCGAGGCTTCTCCTCTGGTCTCACTGTCGGGATTATCTGGGGTGGGTTGAGGGGCTGCAGGCTCAGGGTAGCGATGATGACCATCTCGGGGATTCTTGGCAACAACCCCGTTGGAGTGTGCTCCCAAGAGGCGACGAAGCACTTCTGGGGTCATCAAAGCACCTTGGCCGACGGCTGGGGCAGATCTCAGGGACTCGATCGGGTGTCCAAACAGCACGACTGGGTTGTCGGCGTTGGGCTCGTTCTCTTCTCTTGCCGGGGCTCGACGAACCAGCTCTCCACGAGCTGCGATTAGATCAATGGTGATTTGATCGAACAGTTCCTCTAGTGCACCTACATAGCGCACTACATGCAACAATGCAGGATCTGTCTCGTGATCTCCGTTGGCACCTTGGGGTGGCCTACCATACCCTTCACGTCTGGGGTAGTAGTGGAACGAGCGACAGCTAACTCTGGGCGACAAGTGCCGGAGATGAACTATAGCCTCTGGAGCAGCTAGTTGGATGGCTTGAGGCTCAAAGGAAGTTGTCCTTCCGGTGAACCTGTAGGGGCTCTCGGGCGCTAGACCCCTACCGTAGATGTGTATAATGGCCCAGAATTGTCGGCTCTCACTGCTCATGGGTCCTTGGTACACAACATATTCCGGGGCTCTTCTAACGCATAGGCACGACGGGTGAGGTTTGCGAGTATGGTCACAAAGCCTCCAAGGTTGGTTGTTGTGGTCTCATTGTGCACGACGGGGCCAGGCATTAAGGCTCGGTTTTGGGTAGCGGCTGTGTTGTGTTGGGTTGAGGCTAGCGTGCCCTTTTATAGAAAAGGGGACGGAGTCTTCCTTCACACGCTTGCGAGATGGACTATTCGGGATTCGGTCACTGGCGCATGAGCGACAGGTTAGGCTAATAGGTTGGGCATCGACTGCCAAAAGGTGTCGGGTCACTGTATGGCTATCCTGCATGAGAAGCTTGGCTGGGGTTTGGTTATGGCCTGGTGGGTTGGTTTACCTAGATTTTTCGACCCGGCTAGATAGGATTAGCCAATGGTCAGCCTGGCTCTGATACCAAGTCTGTCACGACCGGTTTTCCGGGCTTTAATTTCCAGAAAAGGGCCGTTGTGCTCACCAGCCCCAGGATTACTGTTAGCTGATGAGGCACCAACTTGTTACAGAAATACCAAGCAAATGTGCAAAATATGTAGTACAAGACCATTGTGGCCTATGAGTACATCAAATGGTTTCTAGTGGTTGAGGGCGGAAGCGGTTTGTAGATCACCACGGTCTATGGGACTCCATTTCCCACAGGAACAGCTGACCAGGTTAACTCCTATCTTCGCGAGGCTGCTATCACCGTTGCTTAGGTCCCGAGGCTGTCATCGCCACGCTCCTCTCCAAGCAAGCAATCTGGCCAAGACAATAGCCAGGGACAAGCCAGTGAGTACTTTGAATGTACTCGCAAACATTAAGAACACAGGTATAATATAATTGATCAACATACACTGAAATATTCTATGATCACATCGTCAGTCATAAATAAAATCTTGATGCATGCAAGCAGGTTATTTATATGCAACCGGAATATGCAATGACAGAATAGAAATAAAATGCACCGATCGGATGTCTGAAGCGACGTCTCGAAAGGATAGTAAAAGTGAGCATGCCTCAGTCGGGCGTCTTAGCGACACCACGTAAGGGGCTTATAAAGTAAATAAAATAACAAGCATGCCACTGTCGGGCGTCTGAGCGACGCCACATAAAGGGCTTATGAGGAAATGAAATAACAAACATGCCTCAGTCGGGTGTCTGAGCGACGCCACATAAAGGGCTTATGAGAAAATGGAATAACAAACATGCCACAGTCGGGCGTCTGAGCGACGCCACATAAAGGGCTTATATGAAAATGAAATAACGAACATGCCACAGTCGTGCGTCTGAGCGACGCCGCATAAAGGGCTTATAGAAAATGAAATAACAACATGCCACAGTCGGGCGTCTGAGCGACGCCGCATAAAGGGCTTATAATCATAGTGAATATCCAGGAGGTGGTACCGTCCCAGGGATATTCATTATTTCAAACAATGCAAACGGTTAGTCCATAATGATAACAATCATAACCATCATATATCACATGTCATCATCAATATTCGAGTTTAGTGGTTTCTCCTCCGAAGACCGACACTAAGACCGACACTTGACCCATCCCAGACTGTAATCCTTAACCATGGACACGGCTATTCGAATAGGTTTAATATCTCTGCAGAGAGTGTACTCTTTACCCACGAGTAACGGATTCCTTTAGTCCATCGGACTAATTCCGTCTACGGTCTTTTAATTGAAACACACCTGACTTGCACACACCAGCTTTTACTCGTGTCTGGAATCACCCATGACACCTGTTAAGCAAAACTCTAAGTGGGGAGGCTACAACCTCGCGTAGCATGGGATCAAATTTCTATCGCGCGCTCTAAGGGGTGCCTCCCACTCGGTCCCAACCGGATACACCCGTGCCCCCGGACCAGGTGGCATGCCTACCGGCTACAACCGGTATCTTCCACCATGGCCTCTCTGTACTGTGTGTGCCAAGACAAGGGTTAACAACTTACTGAACCATACCCCACCTACGGTAGGGACCAGTGGCAGTACGAAACAAGTATGGGGGTTATCGGAACAAGACTCGATCTATGGCCGACTCAGGAGGCTTATGAGTTCCCTGCATGACATGTATATCAAATATATTTCGACCAACAAAATCACCGCCCATTATACCTTACTATGCCATACCGGACATAACCGTCCCGACGGAGACCGGCGACAAGCTCACGCCTACCCAAGGCAGAGGCTTTCCCGGATTCCTTTCCGGCATGCATGCAAGGCACATGAGGATGCTTACCATCACAAGTATATTCATTTCCAACAGCAAGGAAATCACTAATATGCATTCATGCAAATGATCGCATCATCACATAAAATAACGAGTTCTCCGAAATAAGGTGGTGTTATAATCGTGTCAACCAACACATCAAAAATATTATGCCAGGGTTCAAGATGCTTGCCTTCATGGTGTGGAAAGGCAGGGTGCACTCCAAATCTTTTGAAAGCTTTCTTCTCTTCAAAAATCCTATTTTCAAAAATATGCAAATAACACATATTTCAAAAACAGCACAAAAAAGTTGTTTGGAAAATTTTCAAATAAATCTTAAAATAAACTAGACAGAATTTGAGAGATGTAGGAAAAAGAATCAATTCATTTGGAGTTATATTTAAAAAGTTATAGACAGTCAAAGCTCTGGTCAAAATCTGTTTTTAAAATAAAACAGAAAAAAACAGAAAAACGTTTCGATTACTGACCACGTCAAAGGCGTAATTTGTAATTACGCCTCCACTTATCCAGCATGGACGCGCGGGTTGTCACTGCCAGTGGGTCCAGGGGGCCCACTAGTCAGGTTTGACTAGTCGCCCCGCCCCTTCTCCCTCCTTTGTCCGAGTGGGGCGAGGCTCCGGCGACCAACGCCGGCGAGCGGTGGCTCCTCGCGGCCTCTGGAGGGCGGGGATGGATCCGCCAGACTGGGCGGTCCTCCCGGTAGTCGTAGGGTCGGCGGGGACGGGGTGAGCTGCCGGCGGCGAGCTTCGCGGCGGAGGATGTTTCGGGGGCGAAGTGAACTTTCGCCCTCGGCTAGTCCCGAGCAAAATTGAGTGGGGTTTTGGACTCATGAGAGGGAGAGGGAGCTCCTGGTGAAGAGAATGGAGAGGGGGAGGCCTTGGTGGTGCCGGAATGGCAGGGGCAGTGGCGGCGGCTGGAGTTACCAGAGAGGAAGAAGACGACCTCCTCGGGTCGATTGGCTGCCATGGGGGGAACTGGAGGAGTGTACTGAGGTTGCATGAGTGCGGGGACGAGCTCGGGCTTCCTTTTATAGGCGAGGCAAGGCGGTTCTGCAGCGGCCGTGGATAAGTTCACCGGCGAACCGCCTTCCTGTAGCTAGGGCGACGTGGCGGCGACGAGCGCTAGCAGACGAGCGGGGGATAAGCTTGCGAAGCTCCAGGGGGCAGGTGGCGAGCTGGGGTGGCTCGGGCGGCGCCGACCGTGGCAGGGCGCACTGCGGACGCCGGCGTGCCGCCAAGAGGGCTCTAGCGGTGGCTCTGTAGGGCGCCAGGGCGGGCTGGCGTGTTGTGGCGAGAAGGGGAGCGCGTGGCGTGGTTCTGCAGTGTGGGCCAAACCAGGGGCGCGACTCGGCGACTCGGGTGCGCGGCTGCAGTTGGCGCGCTCTGGGTGCACCCAGTGCACGCCCACCAACTGCTCGGCGAAATGCCATGGCCTGCTAGGTGGCTTGGTTGTAGCTGGGGATCAGCAGGTCTAGTCTAGGGGTATGTGGGATGCTAGTGGACATGCTTGTTGGGTCATAGGATCAAGTTCATAATACAAACTTACAATCATGCCAAATTTGCTCATGCCCACAGGGTGTTTGACAAAATGCCAGAGGCATCTAGGCAGTTCTTGGAGTGGTCAAAAACTCCAGATGGTGGTCTCATTAGATGAATAAGAGGGTGGTGAGGTTAGTTTGTAAAAAGCACAAACTTGTTAGTGCAAGTTTTGCAAAACTACAATTCTGGACAGGAGATAAATGGCATTATTTCATGAACCAAAAATGTTCAAATGGGTGCATGCTCCTGGACTTAGGGGTTTGGTAGGGCTGTCTACAAGTAGGAGAAGGCACAAGGTTACTGGAGCAAAAATAAATAGGGTTGCAGTAGAAATCACAAGGCTGGACCAGAATGGAAAAGAGGTTGATTCACTCAAAATTTTCAAAGAACAGCACTAGGTTTTTGCATAAAGTTGAATCGTATGCTACTACTAACATCCCATAATTTTGGTGGAGGCTAGGAAGAAATATTTAAATGAGTTGTAGTGCAAAATTGCCCACTGGACCAGAGAAGAAAAATTGGTGCAGAGCTCAAAATATTACATGAATAAAAGATATTTTTGCATAAAAGTGATTTAAAAACATCACATGACATCTCCAAATTTTTGTTGGAATTTTAAGTGAATTTATCAAATGGTTGTAGTTCAAATATGGCCATGTAACCTTGGAAAACCATTTTTCAAGAAAATACAAATTAAGCAAATTAATTATGTAATTAGTTCTACTAATAAAAGAAAAGTTTTTCTTGAGAGGTTAAACAAGTCCAATAACATATTTGAAAAGTTTTCACTTTGGGGAAAAACTCCATAAATCAAGGGGGAAAAAGGTTCAAAAATAAAAAGGGAGCCCAGAAAATAAAAGTTTTAATTTCCTGGCAAAAATTTTAATTAATAAAACAAGGTCAAAAATTTGGGGTGTCACAGTTTCGTCATGGGTTTTCGCGGCCTCGGTGTACGAATGGGTGGGCGGATGGGATGGCTGTGGGGAACCATGGCTTAGAGACACGCTTGTCTGAAATGTGGGGTAAGTTACAAAAGTACCCCCACCGATTTGAGGCGGTTCTTTCGGTTCAGGGGTACCACGGGCATTTCGCGTGTCAGGATTTCACAGGAGGTGGGAGTTTTCGCGCGCGTTGTCGGAATATCAAGGCGCGGGTTGAGATGGAGGGAGTTGTCGGAGCACAACGAGACAAAGATATATCTTAAATATTTCGGGCTAACAAGGCGCGGGTTGAAATTTCTGGACAAGCCTAACGTGTATTGTACCAAATCAATGTGCCCTACAAATGTCATTCAAAATTTTGAATTCATGTTATGTTCAACTAAAATATTTCGCTACGTGTATAGTGCATGCAACCTACTACTCAAATGAACGTTTTAGTGCATTCCAAACGTATATACTACCGCTTCAATATGAACTAAATTTGAATTCGTTTCTCTATTTGAATAAGATCTACAGTAATGATTATTGTGAAGTCAAAGCATTTGAATTCATTTCTATGTTTTAATAAGATCTACAATCATCATTATTGTCAAGTTAAACCATCGTTTGTGTATTATCTTCACAGCACACCACATGATTAGTCTCGAGTTACATATGAACTATGTGTACTATATGAACTCAAACTAGATTTTTTGAATCCACTTTATTTTGATTTCAAATCACATTACATTTCTAGCTCTAGCTAGATCTTCATAATCTAAACCATGTCTCATATGTATATGTGTTTATCACATTATGTATGGTGCCCCGCCCCCTACGCCTACAAGTATTTAGATGTGAGTTGCAAACACCACACATTACCACAAATTCAAATAAAATGTGAGAATGTTCGATATATAGTATTGTTTAGATTGTTCGATATTTAGTTGTAAGATGCAAACGCCACACATTATCACAAATTCAAATAAAATGTGAGATTGTTTGATGTATAGTATGGTTTAGATTGTTCGGCATTTAGCTGTGAGTTGCAAACACCATGCATTATCACATTATGGTATAACATGTGCACAGCACATGTATCACCGCTATATTCATGCATGCAATGTTTAAAACACTATGATCTCCTATTCAAATATATGAATCCGCTTTCATATCAAATTATGATCTTTGTTAGTCTCTTACACCCACACAATCCTCTAACCTTTGTAGCTACCACTAACTTTCTCTCGTGCATGCACACGCCCTCCTCGCCCTCCCCCTCCCTCGGCATTCTATCCATCGGGCACATTCATTTTTTTCTTTAGGTCGTTCTCCCAGAGTCTCCACAACTCCTTTCCGACACACACCGATCGATAAACCTCTCCAGCGATGCCTGCCTACAACATACAAACACACCTTCAATCTCCTCATTTATGTGTCCTTGCCTCGTGTCTCCCATACAGTCAGACACACGTGTAAACTATCGCCCCTCTTTTCATCGCTCTCTCACAACCGCACACTCCTCCCCCTATCTAGCTAGTAGTTGGGCCTCTCGCACCACCTCCTAGCTCCATTCTCTCTGTCTATCCATCTCGCTGGGCCTTATTAGCCTCTAACAAATGGACGTACACCGACCGATCTCTCACTATACATATAGCTAGTTAGGTCCTTATAACTCGTTTTACCCACACGTCAATCGATCTACCTCATTAGTTGTGTCTCTCCCTTCCTCCGACAAACAACAATTGATCTACCGATCTAGTTAGGTTTGCTTACCAAACACATGGTTCCCCTTCATCATCCATGGATGCGTCCCGACAGATCTATCACGCACAGGCACACATAGAAACACATCCCCACTCTTATTGATAACATTGCAGTTCCACCCTCCATTTGTCTAGTAGGCCTCTCCCACCATCTTGAAGAAGCAACTCCATCACCCATCCAGCACTCTACCGCTCTCCCTCCCTCTCCCTCCCTCTCTCTCTCCTCTATCTCTCTCCCTTCATATTTCCCGTCCTTCAGTTATGTATGGATGTCGACCGATCTCCCTCAAGACATAGCTGGGTCTCTCCTTCTCAACACATATACGAGTCGTTCTACCGCTATAGTTAGGCCTCTTCCTACCCCTCCCACCACCCCCCCCCCCCCCCCACACACACCGATACATCGAGCGCTCTAGTCATGTCTCCGTGCCACACACAAACTTGACGTGTGCCCTCTAACGTTCCAGTAGGCCAGTCGCCCTATATATTTGACTTGTACACACACACAATTTCGATGGCTCTCTTCATCGATCTCGCACCCACCCACTTGATCCTCTCTTCGACTCTATCGATAGCTATGACCCCTCCCTCTCTTCTCGTGGATTGCCCGACCCTCTATGTATGATATGGATAGGCCTCCATTTCACACACATTGCATGCAAAATTTTGTTTGAGATGTCATCGACACATATTCCCACAAATAATTCACGAAATCAACCCCCCACCCCACCCCCACCCCCACCCCAAAACAAAAAACACTCACGAACGTGGTTTGTATCTCTCACACACACCCACATAGGTGGAGAACGTGCACGAAGAGAAGAGGTGCATGCACGGCGCACGTACTCCCATCTCTTTCCCAACCACACCCGTGCGGGTACACGGTGGAGCTCATTTCTCTATGAAAAAGGCATCCCACATGGTAATTTGGCACGTGTACTGGTTGTCCACTTGGTGGAGGGAGGATCATCTACCATGGGTGAACAAACAAATTGCGACTTGACGTGTTATTTTAAAAAAAGAGGCAAACCATGTGGGGCCTACCTTAGAGGCAAGGCTCTATACACTGGAGTACTTTTGATGTGTCCCGTCAACTCGCAGAACAAGGAGAAGCTTTCTTAGTACGCCGTCTCCCCCGCCCACGGGCGCGGTGGCTCGCAAGATGAGGTGAAGCTTGCTTACTATGCCTTACGCCCTCTCCCTCGCCCATGCGCGTGGTGGCTCGCAGGACGAGGAGAAAAATTTACTACTCCCTCCGTTTACTCATCGTCCCTACTACCTTGGTCATAGAGATTATATCATATTGTTTGGAATATATATGTCCTTTAGTAGATTTCAATATGAACTACTAGTACATACTCCAAACACTGATGTATATAGACGTATTTTAGAGTGTAGATTCACTCATTTTGCTCCGTATGTAGCACTCTCCCTCGCCCCTCGACCCTCGCCCACGTGGTGGACGTGCAGCAATTCATTCAGTCTCATATAGCCAGAACGATATATACTGCACTACCATTATTGCTCAACGTCCCGAATAGGCGAAGAGCCAATCACAAGGTCAATATTTTGGAGATGCCAAGCGCAAGGTTATAGGAGAACGAGTAGTAGGTGTCGCGTCATTTATAAATAAAGTTTTTTTTTCTTCAATGGCACGTACGCAATATTATAGGTTCATATGGAGAGAAAAGGAGTACATAGTCAGGACGGGCCAGCCTGAACGGTTGCTTGCTGGGGTTGCTCTCTTCACAATCTCTCGCACAAAACGATTGTGGCCACATCTCTAACATCCCGGCGGATCACGTCCGCTTGGGGAAGGGGTGGATGCTTAGTGTAGATGCGGTGGCCGTCGCCGACGGCGAAAACCCAGTGTCGGCACGTCCCGATTAGGGGTCCCCGTCGTTCTCTCTCACAAAGCCGGTGAGGTTGCCTTCGTCCCTTGCTCACTGCCGCGACGTGGGCAGTTGCCGCCTCCCGCCGCCCTCCTCAAGGTTGAGCTATGTCCCTCAGGTACAACTCCCTTTACAGCCGGCTTGCACCACTGCTCCAGCTGCCCACGTCACTCCCTGTGGATATTTCTCTACTTCTTTGCCCAGCACATACCTCTACTGGCTTCTACGTACTGTACTTGTGATGAGTTTATGTCTCATCAACTAGTCCCAGTAATCTTATTCTAATCACGCTTGTTCAATTTCTTTGCCACAGGGATGCTCATCTCGATTTTTGTGAAACTGCACAAAATGATCTGATGGTCAAAAGGTTGCAAACTTCATTTATTAGGAAGCACGAACATTGCCAGCAAATTGAAGCCTGGTCAGGGTTCACGGTTCAAGGGCTAGGGACTGCATGGATCGTTTTTTTCTTTAGTTGCCTCTGTTCCAAAATAAGTGTCAACTTTAGTAGTAGTACAACTTTGTACTAAAGTTTGCACAAAGTTGAGAAACTTATTTTGGAACTGAGGGAGTACATATTTGCTATGATCTGTCAATCATTGAGATGCAATAGCATGCATGTTAGTCTCCTTTGTATTTGATGAAATGTTGCAACGGGCAACCTTGGACGCAAGATACATGTAACAGAAGCTGGAAGCTTCATAGCATTGTACAAATTTATCTCGCTGATAAATTACAGTACGTACTATACTAGTACTTCCTCCGTTCCTAAATATAAGTCTTTGTAAAGATTTCACCATGAACCACATGCGGATGTATATAGATGCATTTTAAGTGAAGATTCATTCATTTTGTTCCGTATATAGTGGAATCTCTACAAAGACTTATATCTACTAGTAATAGCTAGCCCCCACTACTAGGGATTCTCTATCCTCTCCTTGAGCCACGTCATCAAAATTGATGTAGCCGTTAGATGAAGTAAATCAGTCCATAATAGCCGTCTGATCTTGACGTTGAGAGGCTCCGCACTAAGCCGCATGCAAGCATGCAGAAATACCATGCCACATGCATGTGAGTGGGTTTTAAATCACATCAACATGTCTGCATGCAAGCATGCACCGGTAGCATGCATGTAAGTGAGCTTTTAAGTCCCATTAACATGTCAAAAAGAAAAATATAATCCCATTATGCAGTAGGAGTTCAGGAGTTGGCTGATCTTTTTTCCTTATGTGGGATGATCTAAATGATGATGGGAGTTTATTTAGTTTGGCTACCACATTTGTCATGCGGTTATAGAGTTTTTTTTTGTTCTATGAAATCGATAATTTTGCGCAGAGAGATATACCGCTGTTCCGCGCCAACGCGCGGGGACTCATCTAGTAATATTTAGGAACGGAGGGAGTACTATGTAAAGAGTTAGGTGTCGCACGGTGATAGTAGTGTGAGGTGGGCCATGTAATCACTAAGCCTGCGTGTTTTCACTGCTCTTGCACGCCTCCGCTGTAAGAATGGAGAAAATTGTAGTATACCTCCTTTCGCCAAAAGCATGGGACATCCAGCAGTCCTACCACCTCAGTAATAAAGACCAATGAGTCGTCAAATCACATAGACCTAGCAGTAAGTTGGACGGACGAAGCAACCATCACTCTTGCGCCAGTGAGAGGTCACGTCCGCTCTGCCCGGGCATGAATGCGGCACCGATTATTTGGAGCGGCGCTAACCGTTTCGGGCGGGAAGCGCGCACGGGCGATGGAGGGGCTTTGGGTGGGCCAGGCTGGTCAGGAGCGGGCGTGGCAGCTGTCTGCATGTCCCTACCGGACACGCCCGGAAACGAGAGGATGCACCGACTCTCGCGGCTAAAATCGTACACTACACAACATCTCTCTGTAGGAATAGGTCGATCTGTCGCTCTCTCCAACACACACATGGTGTTAAACACACACACACACACACACACACACGCGCGCGCGCGCGCGCGCGTGCACGCACCTTGGTCCCGTTGCACCTTCTAACGTCACTTATTACACCTAGACGGAGGGAGTAGTAAGTATACGAGATACAGTGGCACACTAACTTAAGTCGAATACAAGTGGCCAAAATTTGTGTGCATGTTATAATAAGGATTCACTTAAAATAGTACGTGAGCGAACAGAGGGATCAATTGGACGGTGTTCCCGAGCAGTAGCGAGATGTGTGAGGTAAGATACACCACTGGCGCTTTTAATTTTTCTTATTAATTTGTTTGTTTCACCCTCTGACTGGTGGGACCCAACGTACTACGTGGAGAGAGGTAAGGTGACTAAGGCTGCATTATTTCTGCACCACTGTGGGTAGTCTTACCACCAAAGCCACATGACACGATTATGATTGAAATCCCAATGACTCCCACACACACAAAAAAGCACGGCATGCTTGTCACACGAATGCAGGAATGTATAAAAGGTTATTTCCCTCTTGTTGAACATAACGGGAGGGTTGTGTAGCTGGTTAGCCTGTTCGCTCACTCTCTCGCCCTCTCCCGCTGGAGCCTCAGCGCTTGTAGTTGCTCTCTTCACACTCTCTCGCCCTCCCCTCACTGCTGCTCAAAGAGCCGGCAGGATCCGTCCACCGGGAAGGGAAGGAGGCTTAACGCTGTCGCCGTCGGCGAGGGAGTACCGGCGCAGCTGTTCACTTTCCACCCAGCGGCTGCGCGAGAGGGCCTCCGACCCCTTCTTCTTCGCCATCGTCCCGTCGCCCACCGAACCACGCCCCAAGAACCTTAAGGTATAATTTACTTACTCCACATGCATTGCTCTAGTTGCATGTATACCATGAATCTAGGACGTGGTTCAAAGAGGAAAGGAGTGGGGAAAGTAGTGGGAAAAGTTGTATATAGCATGAATCTAGGACGTGGTTCAAAGAGGAAATGAAGGGGGAAAGTTGTATAGCATTAATCTAGGACGTGGTTCAAAGAGGAAAGGAATGGGGGAAAGTAGTGGGGAAAGTTGTATCACATAAATGTAGGACGTGGTTCAAAGAGGAAAGGAAGGGGCGAAAGTACTAGTTCAAAAAGGAAAAGAAGGGACAAGGCTGTAGAGTTTGAGCAGGACTAGATTTGCTGCGCTCACATAGGGAAAGGTGTCTAAAGATAACAAAACTGGGGCCAACACAAATATGCTCCTTGGTTGCTTGTTCTTTGTTGCAACAGACTGTGCATGACCACAGTACATCAGTAGATGCATGTGGTGCTGGTGCGTCCACTGTCCCGTGCAACTCATTAGTTGTTGTTAATCTAAGGCCCTGTTTGGTTAAAAACTCCCTAGTCCCTACCTGCTGGGTTCCAGGGACTAAACATGGACTAGAGGTTATTAAATGACATGCTAAAAGACCATGTTACCCCTAGTAATGAACTAATAGAGATAATGTGTGATGCGTGGCAGGGGCAACTGTTAGAAAAAAGTCCCAAAAAGACTCCCTCAGGGTCTTCTTTCTTTAGTCCCAAATGCCCACTTTTAGTCCCTAAAAGTCCCTCCTCTTTGGTTTAGATGGGACTGACACGGAGTTTTTTTAGTCCCTATACCAAAATTTCCCTGTAAACAAACACCCTCCAATAATGCCGCTGGAAAATTGATGCAATGCCACAGTTAAAAGCAAATTACATGTTTAACGAATTTTATTGTTAATATAATCTCTATGTTAATATTAATCAATGCCACTGTTTGAGAAATGCTACTGTCTTGCTTTCTTTCCCATTTAGATAAGATAGATGCTTCTTTTTGTTGGCTTATGTGTCATCCACCGTTATTGACCACTAATTGTTTCCTTTGCACCTCTGTGTAAACAGGGTTATCTGCTTCACCTCGTTGCCATTGTGACCTTTTGTTGCACTGCACAAAACACTTTTGTTTTAAGAGTGTTCTGTGCAGTTCAACCAAAATGTCACACCGACAACATTGCTTGATTGCTTGATCTTAGTGGAACTGCACAAGAGGAGATCTTACTTCCTATCCGTTAAGGCGAATTTGGTTCAGATCTTCTTCTTCTGAGTTGTTTGAATTCCGCATCATGAGAGGTCAGTACTAGCCTTCTTTCACATGATTCTGCAGTGTGCATTCATATGTTGTGCTACTTGTACGATAATGTTGCTTGATTTTAGTGAACTGCACAAATGGAGACAAGACTTCCAATCTGTATGTGCACCGTAATATCCCATTGAGGTAAGATAAGGATATTTCACAACTGCTGGCCTGTATTTTGCCACTTTCATCAGAAAATTAAGTTTAGTACTATACTTGTGCTCCCTAATTGACATGCCAAATCTTACATTGAAGGCGAAGCTTGTTTGTTATTGAACCAAGTGATGAAGGGGAAGAAAAACAAAAATCAACTCCCGGTGCTGTAATGAAGCACTGGAACTGTGATGACACAAGTAATGATATAGTTTTGCATCTTAATTTATTGCTATGGCTGGAACGATCAATTGTTTTGCCACTGATTTGATGCCACTCTTAATGTAATATGTAATTATCTCTACTTGTGCAAACAGGGATCTTCTTTGAAGATACCATATATTTTAGTGGAACTGCACAAGAAGATGTTGGAAACATTAAACTAATCGAGGAGTATATAGTAAGCATGGCCATCACCGTAGATTGCAACAGATGGTTCCGAAGAATTGCTTCATCTGTATGCTCTAGACAATAAGCCTCCTGACAAAGGTTGGTACTCGCCCACTGATTTCATCCATATGATTGAGCTTTGTCATCTCTATTGGTGTTGTGCTACTATTTAGATACTGTCATGAAAAAGTGGTATTGTCCTTGAGAAGTTCTTCATCTGTGTTGTTTTAAATATTTCCTTTCCTTTTTCGAGCAAACAGTGATGCTAGCATTTAGTAGTCCTTTTGTCTTTGCACAATGGGATCATCTTCCTCTGAAGAAGAATATGGAGTACGTGAAGTGACTAGTTCCGATTATGCTAGGATGAAGAAGCCCTGTCTATCTTATCTTCAGAAGGAGCAGTTGAAGGATGGTTACATTACTCCCCAGAAGACCAAACTAACTTCAGCTCAGAAGGACTGACAAAATCTCCATTTTTTTCTGTGATGCACGAGTACAATGTTGTTCTAGGATTCTTTCTGGTGAGTTCCATTTTTCTAAAAGTGTGCTCTACATGGACCATGTATGTGCCTGTTGAAACTGTCAATTCATAGTACAGTTTGCTCTATACTAATCACTTTTTTGTATTTGTGCAAACAGGGGTGCTCAGCTTGATTTCAATGGGAACTGCACAAAATGTTCATGAATACATCAAATCATTCATTTCCACCACAAGAAAGGAGGTGTCGATAAGCTCAAGGCGTTGCAACATATAAGGGCGAAATCATACAAGCTACGCACAAATTTGGTTGATTTTGGTGGAACTGCACAAAAAGAACAGCTGGTTTATTTAGCACGAGGTGTCATGTCAATGTACGAACTGATGGCAAACCATGCCCATTCCACAATCATAGGCATTTGATATTTTGGAATGGGACAACCTTGTCAAATTTTGCTCATTGATTTTTGTAACACCCTCGATGCGGCTATATCTCCCACGTGTCGAAGCACGACTTAGAGGCATAACCGCATTGAAAGCAATGTCACAAGTGAGGTAATCTTCACACAACCCATGTAATACATAAGGGAAAGAGTTACATAGTTGGCTTACAATCGCCACTTCACACAATTACATGAATAAAGCATTACATCAACCAAATACAATCAAGGTCCGACTACGGAACCAAAATAAAAGAAGAACCCCAAATGCGACAAAGGTCCCCGATCGACCCCAACTGGGCTCCACTACTGATCAACTAGAACGAAACAACACAAAGGACAAGATCTTCATCGAGCTCCTCCTGAGCTTGGTTGCATCATCTGCACGGACTCATCGGCACCTGCAAGCTGGTTTTGGAAGTATCTGTGAGCCACAAGGACTCAGCAATCTCGCACCCTCGCGATCAAGACTATTTAAGCTTATGGGTAAGGTAAAGGTATGAGGTGGAGTTGCAGCAAGCGACTAGCATGTATGGTGGCTAACATACGCAAATGAGAGTGAGAAGAGAAGGCAAAGTACGGTCGATAAAAGTATGATCAAGAAGTGATCCTAAAACAACCTACGTCAAGCATTACCCCAACACCGTGTTCACTTCCCGGAATCCGCCGGAAAGAGACCATCACGGTAACACATGCGATTGATATATTTTAATTAAGTTAAGGTTCAGGTTATCTACAACCGGACATTAACAAATTCCCATCTGCCCATAACCGCGGGCACGGCTTTCGAAAGTTCAAAACCCTGCAGGGGTGTCCCAACTTAGCCCATCACAAGCTCTCACGGTCAACGAAGGAATAGACCTCCTCCCGAGACATTCCGATCAGACTCGGTATCCCGGTACAAGAAGACATTTCGACAGGGTAAAACTAAACTAGCAACACCGCCCGAATGTGCCGACAAATCCCGATAGGAGCTGCACATATCTCTTTCTCAGGGCACACCGGATCGTCCAAACTTCCGGTAGGCCAGCCCAGAGTTGCCCCTGGTGGCCACCAGCGGCTGACAAGTTGGACCAACACTCAGAGGAGCACTGGCCTGGGGGGGGGGGTAAAATAAAGATGACCCTTGAGTCCACGAAACCCAAGGGAAAAAGAGGCTAGGTGGCGAAAGGTAAAACCAATGTTGGGCATTGCTGGAAGAGCTTTACTTAAGGCGAACTGTCAAGGGGTTGCCATAATAGCCCAACCACGTAAGGAACGCAAAAATCTGGGAACATAACACCGATATGACGGAAACTAGGGCGGCAAGAGTGGAACAAAACACCAGGCATAAGGCCGAGCCTTCCACCCTTTACCAAGTATATAGATGCATTAATTAAATAAGATATATTGTGTTATCCCAACAAGTAAACATGTCCCAACAAGGAACAACATCTCCATGTTCCAACAAGTAACAAACTTCAATCTTCACCTGCAACTAACAACGCTATAAGAGGGGCTGAGCAAAGCGGTAACATAGCCAAACAATGGTTTGCTAGGATAAGGTGGGTTAGAGGCTTGGTTCAACAATATAGGAGGCATGATAAGCAAGTGGTAGGTATCGCAGCATAGGCATAGCAAAAGAGCGAGCAGCTAAGCAAGCAAAGATAGAAGTGATTTCGAGGGTATGGTCATCTTGCCTGAAAACCCGCAAGGAAGAAGAACGAGTCCATGAAGAAGACAAACGGACGTAGTCGAATGAATCCTCACAACACGACGTTACCGGAACCAACCCGAAGAAGCAACACCGGAAAGAAGCAAACAACATAGTAAACAACCAACACATAAACATGGCATGATGCACAATCAAGCATGATGCATGTCCGGTTTAATGTAGCATGGCATGGCAAAGTGCACAAACAATCCTACAAATTAAGTGGAGCTCATTATGCAACTCCATTGCATATTGACGAAACACCACATTCAAGTTATTTAGTTTCGATCTTGTTTATGTACCCAACAATATTAAATGTTGTTAGCATGGCAAGAGGTGAAGCAAATGAAAACTACCTATCTAGTCAAGGTTAAATGAGGCCGGAAGCAACGAACAACAATTCCGGAAACTCCTCATGAGCATATTATAGATTTGGTACTGTTCTGCCCTAAACACAATTTTAGAGTTGTTTAACATGCAAATAAAGGTCACCCTGTTAAACTAGGCATTTTTCTACCCCATTTACATATAAAGTTAGTTAGATTTGGAGCTACGGTTGAATAGTTATGAATTAAATCATTTTAACATGCCATCTAGCAAAATTTAATCAAACATCATTTTAAACATTTTAATTGTTGTTATTATGATGCGGATGACATGGACAAGTTTATGCAATTTTTATTAAAAGTTGACAAGAGCATTAGGAAGCATTTGTCACCGTAGTAGAAAGAAAGGGGTGCCACGGCGACGATAACAATAACGGTTCCGGTACTTGATTGAGATACCGATGCAAAGGGGAAGTGTGCGGATGCGTGCAAAAGATGGTGGGGCGCTCCCGGATTCCGGGTGCCCCACGAGTTGGCGACAAGGAAAACGAGTGGCACTTTGGACACGGTGCAAACACGAGCATCTCAAACATCGCAAGCATACGTTCACGGGCGTCGTCTTGGGGTTATACCTTTGGAGCGTGCAAAGGGGCGGTTCTCGTTCGTAGAGGGAAGTAGGCATTCTCGCGACGGCGGTAGTGGAAGTAGTCGTTCTCGCTTCATACATGTTCACACTCCGTAGGTGTTCGGGGTCAACAAGGAACTTGCCGGCCTCGATTCTTGCGACGGTAGTTGTACAAGGTCGCCGTGGGAGGTAGTGGTACTCACGAACTTGTCGGATCCACGGCGATGGTAGTGGAACCTCACGGATTCATGGTCTCCGGGCGGTCTCGGTCTTGACGGTGGGGTACTTGACGCATCCCGGATATGTAGTCGTACTTGACGAATCCAAAATACTCCTGCTCGGCATGGGTGCAACGGAGGCATCGTCTTGCGTTTCGAATCTGGGTCATCTTCATATATCCGTTCGCATCAACGAAAAAAAGGGCTCGGACTTGAGGTGCTCGGCCGTGGGCGACGGAGCACACTGTGGACAAGGAGGCAGGGCGCCCCTGGCATTGAGGTCACAGCGGAGCTCGAGTCAACGACAATAAAGGTAGGGGCGCGCGGCTGGAGGCACTGGGAACAACGGAAGGCGGCGGCTGGTCATGGTCACCGGCGATGGAGGCGGAGCAGGCGACGGTCAAAGCAGAGGAGACGGTGGCGAACGCGGTCGGCGGTGCAATCCGGCAGCGGAGCTCGCCGGATCAAGGACGCGGCAGGGAGCTCCTGGAGGCTGGCGACGAAGAGAGGCGGCGGCACTCCTGGCAGTGGGGCGAGCCAAGGGCGAGGGAGAAGGTCGAGGTCGCCAGCGGGGGGGCCTGGTGGTGCATGGACGAGGCAGCAGGGCAGCACCGGTGCTGGAATCCTCCATGACTGTGACGTGGTCCTGTTCGTCTGGTCGCTGCTCGTCGGTGCGTGGAGGATCAAGGGCGAGGCAGAGGGGTTCCTTCGGGGCGTGAGGTGGAGGAAAGGAGGAGTGGGGATCGATGGAGATGGGGGAGGCGCGTGGGGCGTTGCTCCTCTCTTGCGGTGGCGCTAGGAGGAAGGAGCGAGAGGAAGAGGGTAGAGGGGGTCGAGCGCTGGAGGGAAGGAGATGGGGATCGAGAGGAGGGAGGAGCGCGAGGGGATCGAGCGAATGGTCCTGGCGGCGCGAGGGGTGATGAGGGAGATGGGATCGAGGCCTAGGGTTCAGGAGGGAGTGGGCTTAGGAGAGGCATATGGGCCTGGGAGGCCGGTCGACCTGGCTGGGCTGCCGACCCCGGCTGGGCCTGGTGCTCTCTCTCTCTCTCTCACCTACACTCCTTAGAAGAAAAGAGGGAGACAAGAAAGAAAGAAAGAAAGAAAGAAAAAATAGAGAGAAGAAAAAAGAAGAAGAGGGATTATTTTCACGGACTCGTAAAAGTGTGCACGGTCCACGAAAAATAGGAGAGGCAAGATTGGAAGATGTCATTCAAACTCATTTGAATTTAATTCAAATGGGTTTGAACTAGGGCTTGGTTATAGAAGTATCCAAAAATGTTGAGGTTTTTGGTGGAACTACGGAAAGTGAAGAAAGAATTTAGGGCAAAGTTTGGAGACGAGGAATATAGTAAGAAAAGCATGGAAATATTTTGCAAGTGTGTTGCGGTAATTTCCAAGGGATGGAATATTTATTATAGCCCCCTAATATTGGGAGGAAATGTTATAAAGAGAAATCACCACGTGAATTCCCTCGGTTTAAATGGATCAACGATCCATACACATTATTTAGTTGAGTTGCAAAAATTAATGACATGATGCAATGCAAACATAAAAGGAGCAAGCAAAAATAAAACACACAGAGAAACCCGGGAACCCTGGAAGGCAACTGAAGCTCCGGTCTTGGGGCGTTACAATTTTAGCAAGACATGCGTTTGATATTTTCGAATGGTATGCCCTTGCTGTCAGCAGCGTCGATCAATTTTTTCTTTATTCTTTAGTTGTGAAGTAAATATTTCCTCTGACATGTGAGTCGCTGAGAAGCATAATCATCGATTGTTTTGGATGTTCTCTATGAATTTCCAGGCCTGTGTGTTTGATTGCAATGTACAGAAATGCTAAAAACCTGCTCAAACTCTTTGTACTCCTTCTATTCCTTTTTACTTCGCACATTGTGAAAGTGCATACATTTTTGTATAAGATTGGTCAAAGTAGAGATACTTTCACTGCAGACAAAACTTGTATGTAGACTAGAAAGGACCAGAGGGAGTACATGTGAAACTACTGCAAATGAGGTGATCACCCTGGGAATAATGCTAGTACATATTGTTTTGCATCTTCATCCAATGCCAGTGATACAGGAATTTGAACTAATCGAAATAAATTCATTCATACACGGTCGGATTTCATATAAACATGCCAGATTTCATTACATTTCATACATTCTTCAACTAAAAAGGGGTGCGCTGGAGGTATAATTAATTAACCGAAGCTACCCACCTGTGTCCCGCTGAGCCGAACAGAAGCTTCAGTGACTTAACTGCAGGTGCAGTTGCATAACTAACATGTGGCCTGTTGGGCCCACGTGTCAGTCAGCCAATTGCACCAGCAGTTAAGTAGAAGCAGCATTATTCTCCAGCAGAACTCCCCGACTCCATGTCGCCAAGAAGCTAACCGGCCGTCAATGGTCAACCCGCCTAGCTTGGCTTCAACAGAAGGGTAGCAGCGGTGGCCTTACTTGGACCCGAGCGGCGGCGACCTACCGTGTTCTACTCTTCCTCGTTTTCTATGTGGTGCAGCCTCGTTGGCAGCGGGGCGGGGCCTCGGCGGAGCCGGCGATGTCCTCTGTCTCGTTGCCGGCGGGCGGCGCCACCGAGCGGTGGAAATCCTCCCCCGCGTTGCCGGCAAGGTGGGGCCTTGGCTGAGCCGGTGATGTCCTCTGCCTCGTTGTTGGCGGGGCGGGGCCTCGGCGGAGTCGGCGGTGTCCTCTGCCTCGTTGTTGGCGCCGCGGGGCCTCGGCGGAGCATGGCCTCGTTGACGCCAGCGGAGCAGGGACTCGTTGGAGCCGGCATTGTCCTCTACCTCGTCCTCAGTCTCGCCAAACAACGCCTCGACCGCTTCATCACCCTCTTTGCTAGCCTCTTTGTAGGCGGCCGCAGCCTCCGCCACCCGCATGCGCTCCCGCCAGTGCTCGAGGCGGCCCTTGCAGGCGGAGCGGTACGAGTCGAGCAGCGCCTCCTGCTCTGCGGCGATCTGCTCCTCCACCTGCAGATGCTCCTGGAGGAGATGGTGGTTGTAGGCGGCGTCGGCCTACGCCTCTCGGAATTGCTCCTGACGCATCTGCCTCACACTGTCCATATATTGGGCACGGGCCTCGCCGATGGCCATGGTGCAATGCACCAGCGAGGATGGCACGGAGGAGGGGGTTGGCGCCAGATCATCGACTACCATGTTCTCCGTTGGGACATCGTCGTCCTCCGGCTGCCTGTCGGCCAGCCGGTCGGCAGCAATGGCTGCCATCTCCTTATGGTCCGTCGTCCGCCCGTCCCGAAGAGCGCTGGAGCGCGAGGAAGCCATGGTGGGCAGAAGTGGTGTGGACAGGAGAAAGGGAACGGATGCGGATGACTGCGGCTATGGCCGGCGCAGCAGTTTATATAGCAATGGTGGGCGGGCGGAGGGACGGACGTGTGGCGCCGGAGTAGCCGCCTTGGCAACCGCGTATCATTAATGTGGGCGACAGATGGATGGACGGACAGCACTTGTGTCGTTTGAAGGCGGAGCAATTTCCTGCACCGGGAAGCGGGGCGGGCGGTGCTGACACTTTCGGGCGGAAAGCGCACGCGGGCGAGGAGATGACTTTACTTGGAGAGGATGACAATGGGGACCCACCAGGTCCATAGCCTCACGTACGCAAGTGCCTCCTTATTATATATATATATATATATATATATATATATATATATATATAACTATACTCTCTCCGTCTAGGTGAATAAGTCGTATTAGAAGGTGCATCACGACCTAGGTGCAAGCAGACTGGTGGAAAAGAAGAATATTTCTCTCTTCTAAACACAACACTTAATCACAGCAGTTAAGAGGATGCCTTATTAGCTACCCATGCAGGCCATTGTAATTCATAGCATGCAAAGCGCTTTTATTTCTTGCCTAATAACTGCATGGACGTGCTGCATGCATTGGTCCTTGCCCGAGCAAAAAAAAGGAGGAAAGGGGCTTCCACGGGAGACAACGAGGCAGAGGTGGAAGCGCTCGCTGGAGTTATTTATTTTTCTTCCCCCTGGTTTCCTGACATCACGGTCCCACACCATTGTCAACCTATGTAGTACTAGTCAATAAACGAGAGAATTGCACAAGAAGCGGCCGACAGCTGGGACCAAGCAGCTCGAGCAGTATTTGTGTTTTTGAGGTGTGAGCACTGCAAAGTTTTTCGATGTTTAGCCCAGATATTAATTTTTCTCCTCTGAATAACAACGAAAACATCGCTGCAGGCATTAACTGGGAAGGCTGTGGCCCGTCAAGCCCAGGCCAGATATCCAGCCCAGATATTAATTTTTTTCATGCTGAAAATGGCTAGCCCAGCTATACTTTTTTTAGGAATACCCAGGCAAGGTCAAGTTGCTATTCTCCGCCCTACTGGGATGCAAATCTTTTCTAGGAGGGATGCATTAGGCTTAACAAGAAAATGAGCTTTAAGAAATAATAATTGGGATGTAATTATAAAAACTGGGCAGTAACTATAAAAAATGCACCAAACACGTGATTACTTTATAAAATATTATTTTTGGATGTTGAAAATTTTAATTTCATTAACTATTGCAAGCGCAATGTTTCGTTAGATTTTTACATAATATAAATTTATATTGAAATTGTATTTAATCTGACTAGAAATTTTGGGATAAAAATATTTCGAATCCCATCAAAATGTGGGAAATTTTATTGAATTATGTTTTGAACGGTTGGTTGAAATGGGCTATACTTTTAACAAACTGTTAATGGGCTGTAGTAAATTCCATTAGAATTCAAAAATGGGCTACACATTCTTAAAAATCTCAAATGGGCTATAAGTTCTCTGCCACACACTTCTGGCCTTACTAAGTTGACGCGTCCCCTAAAAAAACAGAGTTGACGCGTATGCAAGGCTTTGTCAACTTATAGTCAACACACGGTTCTAGCAGCAGTGGCCGTTGGATGTCCATCCAACGGATGTCGTGCTTCTTCTTTAATCTCGGATATTCTAGCTTCACCCGCCCAAAAAATGATTCCTCCCCCTGACATCTGGGGCGCACCGTTTTGAAAGCTGACATGTGGGCCTACTAAGTTGACGTACCAAAGGCTTTGTCAACTTAGTCAATATAAACGATTCTATCTGTAGTGACCGTATGATGTCCATCCAACGGCCGTAGTGCTTCTTCAACCTCTGGTCTTCTTGCTCCAGCCGCCCAAAGCAGCGTCGGTCGTGCCGCCTGCTCCTGCCTCCCGTGGCCGGTTGTGCTACCGTGGAGGCCTCACCGCCCCCTACTATTCCCACCGCTGGCCAGGCCCTGCAGCGACGGCAGCCTCACACCGCAGCCGAATGAGTGAACCCTCATACTCCTCTCCGCGTGGGCATCCGCTGCCGCGTCTTCACCGACTCCGCGTCGTCCCCTTCCTAGGCCTCGCCGTCGTCCACCGCCCTGGTGCTCTCGGCGCGGCGTGGTCAACGTGGAAGGAACGACTTCCATCGGACGTGGACTGTACGTGGAGAGGCTGACAGCTGGGTCTACGGCGGCAGCAAGGAAGTGCCTCCTTATTACGCGGAAAATAATGATTCCTCCACCTGACAGTAGGGACCCACCAGACGGGCCACCAGTATTTTGCAAAAAAATCGTTTCCCCCTGACTGCTGGGACCCACCGGACGGGCCACCGTATTTCGCGAAAAAACATTCCCCCCGCTGTCAGCTCGGACCCACCGGAAGTGCCTCCTTATTACGCACAAAAAATGAATACTCCCCCGGCTAGCTGGGACCCACCTTGCTGGGCGGCTGACTTGTGGGCCTACTAAGTTGACGGGAACGAAGGGCTTTGTCAACTTAGTCAATATCAACGATTCTAGCTCCAGTGACCGTACGATGTCCATCCAACGGCCGTAGTGCTTCTTCAACCTTTGGTCTTCTTGCTCCAGCCGCCCAAAGCAGCGCCGGTCGTGCCGCATGCTCCTGCCTCCCGTGGCCGGCTGTGCTGCCGCAGAGGCCTCACCGCCCCCTACTATTCCCACCGCTGGCCAGGCCCTGCGGCGACGGCAGCCTCACACCGCAGCCGAACCAGTGAACCCTCGTAGTCCTCTTCACGCGGGCTTCCACTGCCGCATCGTCCCCTTCCTAGGCCTCGCCATCGTCCACCGCCGTGGTGCTCTCCGCGCGGCGTGGTCAACGTGGTCAAGGAACGACTTCCATCGGAAGAGTACTGTACATGGAGAGGCTGACAGCTGGGTCCACGGCCACAGCGCAGTTTTTTTGTGATTTGCCAAGTAAGTCGCTTTTGCCAGGCCTGTTGAGCTGCAAATCTTTCAAGACGAGGAGAGCTTTCATTCGGCTGGCCGAGAAAATGGCCCATCAGTAATGAGAAATGGGTTGTACATTTTTAAAACACATCAAACCGGCAATTAGTTTCAAATATCTTTTTTTCATTTCAAGATTTTAAATTACATTAATTTTTATGCGTGGAGAATTTGTTGGATTATATATTGATATACATTTATTTTTAAAATTAGTTTGAATGTGAGTTGAAATTTTGGGATTAAAAATAGTTCGGACCGCACCGAAATATGCAAAATTTCGTATAATTTTTTAACCGTTGCCACAATATGGGTTGTAATGCTAACAAAAAGAATATGGGCTCCAAAAAACCTTAAGAATTAGCAAATGGGCTGTAAATTATTAGAAATAATGGCAGATGGGTTGTATGCTGTTTTCCACAGATTTGAGGCTTTCCTAAAAAAGGTTGACGCACAAGCACTGACTGTTGGATGTCCATCCAATGGCCGTCATGCTTCTTCAATCTTTGCTCTTCCTGCTCCAGCCGCTCAAACAAGCGCTGGCGGGACTGCCTACTCCCTCCTCCTCGTGGCCGGCTGTGCTGCCGCGCAGGCCTCACCGCCCGACCGTACTCCCATCGCTGGCCTAGCCATCTCTTTACTCACCAACACCTGCTGTTATGCTCCGGCGATGGCAGACGAACCAGTAAACCCTCGTACAGTCGTACTCCCCTCCGCGTGGGAAATAACTGCCGAGTCTTCCCTGCCTCCGTGCCGTCCCCTTCCTAGGCCTCGCCATCGTCCACCGCCCCGGTGCTCTCGGCGCGGCGTGGTCAACGTGGTCAAGGAACGACTTCCATCGGACGTGGACTGTACGTGGAGAGGCTGACAGCTGGGTCCACGGCCGCAGCAAGCAAGTGCCTCCTTATTACGCGGAAAATAATGATTCCTCCACCTGACAGCTGGGACCCACCAGACGGGCCACTGTATTTCGTGAAAAAAAACGTTTCCCCCTGACTGCTGGGACCCACCAGCTACATCTTCGCACGCAAGGAAGTGCGTCCGGGCAAAAAAATGATTCACCCCCTGACTATTGGGACCCACCAGCTACATCTTCGCAGGCAAGGAAGTGCCTGACAGTCGGGACCCACCTGGTCGAAGCGTACGTAGCGTTGTCATTCTGGTCGCGAACGTGTACGTACATACTGGTCGATGTAGAGGCGCGCATGTGTTGTAGTAGAGGCGCGCACGTAGCATGTACACATACGTACAGCGGCCAGGGTGCAAGAAAGAAAATACGGCCATGTATGTGTACATACGGGAGGGGTCTCGAACGCCTACTCGCGCATACGTACGGCCAAGGCTCGTGTACATTGCTGGGTCGGAACGGAGAAACAGCGTCGTCGTCGTGTTCATGGGGAGGCAACGGAATGCGTCGTGTTCATGGGGAGGCAATGGAACATGTGGGAGCCAACCGGCTAGGTCGGAACGGAATGCGTGGTCGTGCTCATCGGGAGGGCTTGGATGGAACAGGCGATGGAAACGAGGCCTGGCGTACCGCACAACGGAGGAAACGGACCTCCTACGTTCGGAACGGGGTCCTGTTGATCGGGAGGGGTCTGGCATACCGCAAAACGGAGGAAACAGACCTCCTATGGTCGAAACAGGGATCCTGTTGATCGGGAGGGGTGTGGCGTACCGCAAAACGGACGAAACGGACTTGTGTTGGAGCGCTACGGTCGAAACGGGGGTCCTGTTCATCGGGAGGGGTGTGGCGTACCGCAAAACGGGACTCCACGGGATACTGTTCATCTCCACCGTCGACCCCTCCAGCCTCCATGAGCTACTATTCATCCACCGTCGACCTCCTCCAGCCTCCACCTACGACTGTTCATCCACGGGCTCCTGTTCATCCAGCCTCCACCGCATGCTACTCCACCGGCTACTGTTTAACTAGCCCTCTCCACGGGCTCCTGTTCAACCACAACTCCATGGGCTACTGTTCATCCTGCCCTCCACCGTCTACTGTTCATCCTGCCCTCCATGGGGTGGTCCTGTTCATCCAGCCCTCCACGGGGTGGTCCTGTTCATCCAGCCCTCCACGGGGTCCTGTTAATCCAGCCCCAACCGGCTCGATCGATCAGGGTCCTGTTCATCCAGAGGCAACACCATGGGGTCCTGTTTATCCACCCCCACCAAGAACTGTTCATCCACCCCCCCCCACCCCCGCAACGCTCACTGTTCATCCAGAGGCAGCATCGATCGGCTTCAATTAGCAGCAGTAGCGAAGGAATCGCTTTATCGGGTTCAGTTAGCAGCCATCGATCGATCGCTCGGGTTCAGTAACGTGTAGCCTGCAGTGTAATCGCTCGGGTTTAGTTAGAGCCCAACGCCTCGCTCGGGTTCAGTTAGAGCCAACGCCTCGCACACACGTGCGTACGTGTACGAGAGAAACGCGCATCGCTCGGCCCCCGACCTCCCACCGTAACCGGGAACTCCCCGAAATTTTCCTCGCCCTCGCTTCTACCACGGTTTTTTTCTGTCATGGACGGCCCAAAGAATGTCATGCAGCTGCGTCTCCGGCCCGCCCAGGACGAAAAGCCCATTTTCTGTCATGATTTTTTGTCATAGAAGTAGGAGCCCACCACATCTATGATGATACCGGGTTTTGTCACAATTATCATCATAGAAGTGTCATATGTATGACAGAAAAAAAATTCGTTCGGCCCAAAATGTCACGGATGTGTCTTTTTTTTGTAGTGCATTAGCCCCCAAGTGCCAAGTATTGTTACTTTGTAAGGTACTTGGGACTTAAATATGTCTGTAGAATCATCAAAATTTGATTTGGCATACATTAGCCCCCAAGTGTCAAGTGGTTTTTGTAAAGTACTTGAGACTTGAATCTTGATTTTTGAACTTTGAAACCAAATCTTGACTCATCTGAATGTTTTGCAGAATGCCTTATCTGAATTGAACTCTCAACTGACTGATGCGAAGACCCGGCTAGCTAGTCAGGAGATAGAAATTAAATCCGCTAACTCGAAATTGAAGATAAGTCTCTCTGCCACGGAAAATTTAAAAACCAGCTTTGCTGCCAAGGAGAAAACTTGGGCAGAGGAAAAAGCGCTTTTGACCCAACGTGCTGAGACGGCCGAAATAGCTTTGAAAGAGATTTCAACAGAGTTGAACGGGTTAAAGGGCCGGGTGTCTCAGATGGTAGCCGCTATATTTGGTAAGTCGTCTGACTTCAACTTTGTGTGCTTTTTTCCGATCCGGAGTATAATCCGCCAACTTACTTTGAGTGTAAAATTTATGCAGGCCCTCGAAGCAAAAATCTGAGCCAAGACCCGTTGATTAAACTGAAGGCAGTATATACTTTGGTTGAACAATTGTATATTGGTGCACAGCGGGCTCTGTCCGCCATTTCTCCTGCTAATCAAGGACCCAACCGGCTCAGCGACGTTCTGAAGAAACTATCCATCCTTCCTGCCAGGTTTCAAGAAGTAAAACGCTCCTGCGTGTGAGCCGGAGCTTTGACTGCCCTGAGCCGCTCCAAGGCTTGGGTGCTAGACCTAGACCAGGCAGATGTGGCAAGAGGTTATCCCACCGTGAAGGAAGACGGGTCTCCTTTTGATCAGGATGACTTCATGGCTTGCGTGCGCGGAGTCCGGCCTCAGGCAACTACCCTTGGAGACGACGCCAATATTGATAAATACCAGCCGGGTTTTGATAGTGAGAATAAGAAGATGGCCACTCCCTCATACAAGGTAACAGACTTGATCCCACCAGTGAGAGAAGACACCTTTGCCTCAGAAGTTGACCCGGTCGGCCTGATCGACGACGAAGCCGAATTTGTCGCCGTGAATGGTTTTGATTGGTCAAAACCCAACTTCCAGCCAACAGAAGGTGGTGAACCGGCGAGGGAGGAACAATGATCATCTTCATGGGCTTATAAAGCCTTGTAATAACTTAGTTGTGAAAACACCGTATGTTCTGCTTATGCCATCGCGCATAAAATACTTTTATGTGACTTCTGTGTTTCCTGATGCCAATGTATGCATCACCTTTAATGTTTGTCTCTGCAATGTTTGAACTCTGTTGCCTGTAAACATAAAGAAAATACTGGCTTGGCGGCTTAGAACCAAACGGTTTAAAACACCCAATTTATAGCCAATACGTTTTCCACAATAGGAAATAGAGACATATATAAATAAAGGACAAGGGATGAAACTAACTCTGTAGTTAACGCAGCAGGTAAGTGTGTATAAGTAATAACCATACCTTGTCCCTTTGGATCCTTAGACCATCGGTTTAAATAACACGGGTGATGAATTTTTGATAATTAAATATTTATGAGAAACCAATGACTGCTATACCTTGGTAGGTTGCACCTTTTGATCCGTAAGCCGCCGGTGTGAACGACCCGGGCGGTTGTGTTGTCAAATAGTCGAGCCGGTGGGGAAGCCCAGGCTAATTGTTTGCTGGTCCTCTGAGTTTTAGTGGGAGGTATTTGATGGCATGAAGGTCGTCTCAGCGGGCCATGTGAATATGGAGAAGAAAATCCTCGATCCATACCGCGGTTAACATGGCTCTTACGGCTTAATGCGTCAGCTACTACATTAGCCTTTCCGGGGTGATAATGCAATTTCATATCATAATCTTTGATAAGCTACAACCATCTCCTTTGTCTGAGATTCAATTCCTTCTGGGTGAAAATGTACTTCAAACTTTTATGATCCGTGTACACCTCACAATGATTACCAATGAGAAAATGTCTCCATGTTTTCAAAGCATGCACTACGGTTGTTAACTCCAAGTCATGCGTAGCATAATTCAACTCATGGGGCTTCATTTGTCTTGAGGCATATGAAACAACTCTCCCTTCCTGCATAAGCACTGCTCCAAGTCCTCGGCGTGAAGCGTCGCAATACACCTCATAATCCTTGGTCTGGTCTGGTAGAATCAATACTGGTGAAGTAACCAAACGTTTCTTCAACTCCTGAAAACTAGCCTCACATTCCTCTGTCCATATGAACTTGGTATCCTTCTTCAACAACTCCGTCATAGGCTTCGCAATCTTTGAGAAATTCTCAGTAAACCTCCGGTAGTATCCTGCGAGTCCAAGAAAACTCCAAATCTCTCCCATGGTGGTTGGTGCTTCCCACTCGGTCACGGTATCAACTTTAGTGGGATCTACCGCTATACCTTCTCCAGATATAACGTGTCCGAGAAATCCAACTTCCTTCAACCAAAACTCACATTTGCTAAACTTGGCATATAGTTGATGTTCCATGAGCTTTCCAAGAACCAAACGCAAATGTTCCTTATGCTCCTCTTCATTCTTTGAGTAAACCAGGATATCATCAATGAACACTACGACGAACTTATCCAAGAACTCCATAAACACCTTGTTCATCATGTTCATAAAACATGCAGGTGCGTTAGTCAGACCAAATGACATAACGGTATACTCGTACAGCCCATACCTGGTGGTAAAAGTCGTCTTGGGTATATCCTATTCCTGAATCTTCAACTGGTGGTATCCTGATCACAGATCGATCTTGGAAAATACCTTAGCTCCTTGTAATCGATCAAACAGATCATTGATCATCGGTAGTGGGTACTTGTTCTTGATGGTTACTTCATTCAATCCTCGATAATCGACAACCATCCTTAACGATCCATCCTTCTTCTCCACTAGAAGTACTGTCGATCCCCAAGGTGAAGAACTTGGGCGAATATAACCTTTATCCAGTAACTCCTTAATTTGCTTCTTAATTTCCACCAAATCCTTTGCAGGCATCCTATATGGTCTCTTTGATATTGGCCCTGTGCCTGGCAATAGCTCAATCAAAAACTCAATATCTCTATCCGGTGGCATGCCTGGCAACTCTTCTCGAAATACTTTGGGGAAATCCTTCACTACTGGTACTTCCTCCTGCACAACTCCTGTTAAGCAATTTACTTGAGTCCTCTTTGGCACATGTCGAGATACATACTTGATCCTTCTCCCTTCTGGGGTGGTAAGCAAAATTGACTTACTAGCACATTCAATATTCCCTTCATACTTTGATAACCAATCCATGCCTAATATCACATCCAATCCTTGGGATTCCAATACTATTAGGTCTGAGGGAAAAACATAGTTACCAATCCTTAATGGTAACTGATCACACCATAGACTAGCCACATACTCTGCTCCGGGCGAGGTTACTAACATGGGTGACCTAAGGGCTCGGGTTGGTAGGTTATACTTATCCACAATTCCCCTTGAGATGTATGAATGCGATGCACCAGTATCAAAAAGAACGAGTGCAGTAAATGACTTAACCAAAAACTTACCTATTACTGCATCGGGCTGAGCTTCAACCTCCTCCACGCTAACGTGGTTCACCTGTCCCCTGTTGAAAGGGTTCGGCTTCTTCCCAGAACTTCCATTGCCATTTTGGCCTTCAGGACATTCATTGGCACAATGTCCGGTCTTCGAACACTTATAGCAAGTGACTTGGCTCAAGTCCTTCTTGGCTGGGGTTGAGGGGTTGGTGCGGTTCTGGCCGTTGCTTCCTCCATTGCCATTACCATTTTTGGTGCAATTGTGATTGTGCGAGCTACCTCCTCCATGGGTATGCTGAAAATGTCCTCCCGGTCTAGGGGTAAAACGTGGCTTCTGCTGAGCTCCTGAATTGTACTTTCCTTATCCATATTTCCTCTTGTGATTTTCAATTTGCTGCTGCTCCCCTTCAATATAAGAGCACGATCTACCAACTCCTGGTAGTTGTTGAAGGTGGCTACCATCAACTTCATGCTCAATTCATCATTCAGTCCTTCCAGGAACTTCTCTTGCTTAGCTGCATCCGTAGCGACGTCATCTGGGGCATAACGTGCTAACTTACTAAATTCCTCCACATACTGGCCAACTGTCCGTCCTCTTTGGCGCAAGTTACGAAACTCACGCTTCTTCATGGCCATAGCTCCTGATGAAACATGGGCAGTACGGAAAGCCTGCTGAAACTGGTCCCATGTGACAGTGTCGACTGGGAAGGTGGCTGTGAAATTCTCCCACCATGATGTTGTGGGTCCTTCTAGCTGATGTGCGGCAAACTTCACCTTCTCTGCATCTGTGCATCCTGCTGTGGTCAACTCCCTAGCTGTCTTGTGGAGCCAATCATCTGCTACTATTGGCTCGGTGCTACTAGAAAACACCGGCGGATTCAGCCTAAGGAAACGGGCTAAGTGGTCAACAGGTGGTGGTGGTGGTGGTGGTGGGTTGTTGTTGTTCCCCTGATTCTGATTCTGGACTAGCAACTGCATCAATGTGTTCTGCTGCTGGATCAACTGGGTGAGCTCCAGTGGGAAAGCAAACCCGGGGTCACGTCTCGGAGGCATCTGTGGGTTTAGAAAAGATGAGATATAAGAATAGAGGGGGTCTAAAGAGAAAACACTACCCATATGCACATGAGGCAAAAGCAAACAATTCACTTCAATCAATCAAACAAGGGCATACAATCGATCTATCTATCGCAAAAGTGCTCTGACTACTATATTTACATGGTGGACTACTACTACTGATGAGGTGGTCTACTAGAAATATTCTTCAGTCGTTGACTCCATGATATCTGCTCCAGCTTCATCAACATAGTCATCATCGCTATTGTCTGGTTCCGAGTCGGTGCCGTCGATGATGATGTAGTCTTCCGGGCTAATCTCCTTGGGTTCTTCGCCTTCATCTACTGGTGTCGGGCCTCCCATAAATATTCCAATCTTCTTGATCAGGTCGTCATTCTTCTCCACCAATACTTCAATTTCCTCTTCATAATCTTCACGTGTAGCCTTGAGTTCTTCCTCCAGTTCCTTGATTCTAGTCTTAGCCTTCTTCAGATCTATCATGTCGGCACACATCTGGTTCTCCTGGCGTCGAATGTGCTGGTTTAATTCCTGGATAAAAGCTGCGATTGATCTATCCTTCCTGGTGCTGATCATCTCCCAGTGCTCATCTCGGCGCCCACAAATCTGGTAGATAGTATCCTTGAGATCCTTGCGGTAGACTTCTCCAATGCGTCCCATGGCGATGTGAGCTGCCATGCTCATTCCCAGACTCCAAGTTGGTGCATCAAATGAAAACTCTATGGGCTCAGTGACTGGCATGAACGTCCTTCCTGGAACTTGAACTTGAATCATCCAGCGCTCTTCTTCAGGTAAAGTGGCGTTGTAGGTTCCCGTGAAGCTTGGTACTCCTATGTTCAGGTATCTAGTGACTTCCTTCAAGTGTCGTCCAAAGGGTGTATCTTCATCCGGTTGTGTGAACTTGTTCCTTGCATCCGCCATCCTAAAGAGTAGAAAAGATGAGAAGTCAGAAGAGAAGAGAGTGAATAGTGATCTAGGGCTTTTAGCTTAGTGGTCGTGTCCTACAGTCAGCGTGCGCTCTGATACCATCTCTGTAGCGACCAGACCTCAAACAGTCTGATCTCTGTGCTCTGGTGTCATCCCTGGATCAGTAATGCTGACACCACACAGTACTCGGAGGATTTATAGCAGAGTAGCAATCACAGACTTATTACATCGAGTGTCTCAAAAGAGAACTTATTACAATAAATATGGCTTAAGGCCATCTAATAACTATAACAGCGGAAGGCTTGGAAGATAAGTGAGTCCATCAACTCCAACGGCATCATTGAGTATAGAACCACGACCTAAAAACTCCTTAATCGTCGTCTGAAAAGTCTGCAACATTAACATTGCAGCCCGAAATGGGTCAGCACATGGAATATGCTGGCAATGTAACACATAGAGAGTAATGGAATGAAACAGCTATACTATATGCATATTTGGCTGGTGGAAAGCTCTATGGTTACAGTTTTGCGTAAAGCCAATTTTTCCCTACTCCAAAGGAATAAATTTAATTACTATCATGGTGGTTGCTAAACATTGAGAATGGTTGACAGCATTCTCAATCCCAATTAAGCATCATCATTAAACATAACCCAACAAAATTATTTAGAGTAACATGTTGAGATTCACATGAAAATCCAGGTACTAGATACTCAAGATGTCCATAACCGGGGACACGGCTAACCATGATTAGTTTATTACACTCTGCAGAGGTTTGCGCACTTTTCCCCACAAGACTCGATCGCCTCCGTTTGTTTCTCGCACTACATGGTGTTTGAGAAGACGGATGACCGAGACATAGTCTTTCAGAAGCGCAAGCACCTTACGATCGGGTAGACCGTACCACCTACATCCTCTACATCTGCTAGTCTACCACTGTAAGAGTTCGCACAACTTAATCAACTATGCTAGAGCCCATAATAGCTTGTGGCTGCACACGGAAGTTTCTAGTATGAATAGTCTCATGATCCCTTTGAGCCTGGGTGGCGGTCCAAAAGAAAACAGGCAAGTCCTGGAATACCCAGGTGCCTCAATCTAGCCAGATGTGTGTTTAAGTTGCCACCTTAGATAAACCATTAATTAACAATCTCACATCTGTCATGGATTTCACTCACCCAATCCACGTCTACTAGCATAGCATGGCATGATAAGCAAACGTAGAAGTAACTCCCAAAGGTTTGAAAAATAAACTGGTAATAGGTACTACCTCATCTACTTCCCATCCCACAATTTAATTAGATCATAATCATGCAATGTGTGAGGTTTGATCTAATGCAATAAAACTGGGTAGTAGAAAAGGTATGATCAAAGTGTTACTTGCCTTGCTGATGATCCGGGAAACCTAACGATTCGAAGTAACAGGCGGCGCACTCCGGATACTCTATCGCAAACAAACAAGCATACAATAAGTACTCATCTAATGCACGGATAAAACTCAAATAAGAGATCTAACCAGAAGGTTCAACTTAAGAACTCTGGTTGGCAAAAAGAATCAAATCGAACGAAGCAACGAAAGTCAAACGGCGAAAGAAAACAACTATGTTCTAGTAATCTGGATCTAGGGCAAATTTTACAGTAGCAAAATCTTGTTTAAGTTGGTTAAACGGATAGAGGGTTTCGAGACGAAACTCTAGGCGCTTGAATCGCCTGATTCCGATAAACGAGCGAAAAGTTATACTAAAACGAAAGTCGGATCAGGAATCGCGATCAGAAAAATCGCGGATTTAATCCGAGAAAAAGGAAAACGAAGAATGCTCGCTAAAAAAACCGGAAAACCGATCTATTTAAAAAAACCGAATCTAATAAACCGGCGAAAACCGATGAAAACCGATCATTAACGGCACGGAAAACGAGGCGGCGGGGCGGCGGCGGCGGGGTCGGGCGGCTGGGGCTAGGGTTCCCGGGTGGGCCGGCTTATAAAGCCATCTCGGGCCGGAGTCCTATCCGGACACAGCCCGTAGGTCGGTTCATTTTTTTTAAATTATTCCGCTCGGAAGAAAAATAAAAAGAAATACTAAACGGACTCCAAAAATTCCGAAATAAATTTTCACGGGCTTCTAAAATCAAGCCCGACAAAGTGAACATTTATTTGGGACCTAAATGCAATTTTGAAAAACGCATTTTTTTCCTAAATTCAAATAAAACACCGAAAAACTCCGGAATAAAATCATATTTGATTTTATTATTAAATCCTCAATATTTCTTTATTTTGGGCAAATCATTTTATTCCCTCTCATATTTTTGTAATAGAAATAATTGATGATAAAATAAATAAAATCAAATGATCCTATTCTCAAAATTTGAGAAGACTCAAATATGAAAATAACGAAATCCCCAACTCTCTCCGTTGGTCATTGAGTTGCATAGAATTTCTAGGATCAACCAAAATGCGAATAAAATATGATATGCATTGATGATCTAATGTATAACATTCCAAATTGAAAATTTGGGATGTTACACAACATAATGTCCCTCGTCGCATCAGGACGGGGAAAAATATGGCACATCGCAAAGTACGGGGACCAGGGACTCACCGCCGACGGCGGGTTCGCTTGGCTGTAGGGCGCCTTCTCGAACTACCAGTCAACAACCATCCCGCCCTTCGAGATGCTGTTGATCCGGTTAGCGATCTGCTTCCGCGTCAACCGTCGGCACGACATCCGGGTAGGGTCTTGAAGGCGGCGACAAGATCTGTCCCTTTGAGCCCCTCGCGTGCCGTCATCTCCGCGATCCGGCTGCATAGGTTCAGCAGTCCCTGCGGCGGGTTCTTGGGCATATAGCCCTAGTTTATCTTGGCGAGCGGTTGCTCATTGATGAACCGGGGCAAGTTGATGGCGCACGTAGGAGTTCTGCCACTTCTTGGCAGAGTCCTCTAGGGGAATCTTGGGGAATAACCCGTTCGGTTGGATCGAGACGACGGTAGCCCCGCAGTCGGACATGGCCCCGGCCTCTGGCCCTTGCTGCTTGAGGAAGAAGAGTGGGCTCCAGAGCTCTACGTCTGGCTCCACTCCCAGGTAGCCTTCGCATAGATTGGCGAAGCCGGAGAGTTGCAGCACCGCGTTCGCGCCCAAGTGGTGCGGCTGCAGCCCAAAGAAGGAAAGAAAGGCGTGGAAGAAGGTGCTCGCGGGGAGGCCAAACCCGCGCTTGAAGTGGCTGAAGAAGACCACGCGCTTGCCCTCTTGCGGCTGCGGCTCCCTCTCACCTCCGGCCATGCGCGCGGCCACCTTCGCCGTTGACGGCAGGCGCCTGGTGTCGCTGAGGTACTGAATATCGGCGGCGGAGACCTCGGACCCCTCCCACGAGCCCTTTGGCGGCGCCATCTGCGGAGCTCGTCGAAAGGTGCGGGGTGCGGCGGTCAGTGAACGTTTTGAGCGGCACCTAGCGTTCCAGCAAGTGGCGAGCTTGGGAGTTGAAGAAGGAGATGGAGGGCAAGATGAGGGGCGTGCGCGAGAGCATTTCCATCGCCCCCTCCCTCTGCTTTTATAACCACAGCGAGGCGTGGGATCGGCTACGCCCACAATCCCACTCCCCCACATTATGTGGGCACGTTTTCCCCATGAATACCCCGGGAAGTGCAACCATCTATGGCGGCCACAATAAATCCCTGCGCATGGGCCGACGGTGCGGCGTGGCGGGGCCTAGCCCACTAATGCGTCCCATCGCGCGTGTGGCCTGGTAGGGCCTCTCCGGCCGCTGTTCACCACGTGGTGATTGCATCGGGCGGCGGTAGGCGCACCCCTTTCCCTTCAAAGACTCGGTAGATGCTTCAGTTTCCCTCCCGTACTGAGGTGCCGTGATCCGGCTTCTGGAAGCCGGCACACAGTGGGTGTTGGCGGACCCGGCAGCCCCAAGCTTCATCAACCCAACCGCCTTCTCAAGGGGCTGAAACTGCGAAGCCCCCCCCCCTCCCACTTGAAGCCGGTGGGCCTTCATAGCTTCGGGGACTACTGTCGGGGGGTTAGACCTCGGGTTGGCAATGGAACCCGGATCCTTTCAAAAACATCAGGGCTTGCGATGCCCCTCAGTCCAGTACAACCCTGGTCGGCTTCCCAGCGCAACCCGGTTAGGCGCCGTGACTCGGCCAGCCGGATGGCGCATATGGCCGTATTATTAAACGAGTAAAAGGTTCAACAAAGTCTTCAGGTCTCAAAGGTAAACAAAGCTCACAAAGAGCAAAAACAGAAAAAAGCCACAACTGGCTGGCATATAGAAGATAGGAAACTAAAGACCTATCCTATTACATGACCACCATCCAAACTGGTTGAAGATAGCCCGTGCTACCGTCTCCCACCGGATAGACCCAGTAACCATACGCTCCCTGGCATCCGTCGGAGTGAGTAGCGACCACATACAGATCAATGCAGTGGCCCGGAAAATAACCTGCAAGAAATGAAAATTTGTTGTTTTGTTAAAAACCATATCATTCCTGCAGTTCCAAACTGCCCATAATAAAGCACATACTCCTACACGAATCTGTCTCGCCGTTTCCGAATCTATTCCATCTAACCACGTCCCAAAAAACGTGTTGATAGTATTCGGAAGAGTAATATTAAATGCTATGTGGACAGACCGCCATAGAATTTTTGCCATTGGGCAATCAAGAAAGAGGTGTTTGATGGATTCATTCTGATCACAAAAGCTACATCTTCTAGATCCTGTCCAGTTGCGTTTTGCCAAATTGTCCTTAGTTAGAATGACTTGTTTATGGACAAACCACATAACACTTTAATTTTTAAAGGCACTTTGACTTTCCAAACATGTTTCGATCGAGGTATATGGCCAGTGTTAATAATATCTAGATACATGGACTTAACCGAAAACTCTCCATTCTTAGTGAGTTTCCAGTGTAACTGATCTGGCTGTTGAGAGAGGTGAACGTCCATCAATCTTCTCACAAGATGGAGCCAAGCTTCCCAACGGTTTCCCCGCTAAAGTCCTCCTGAATTGAATATTGAGAGGGTTGGACTGTAATACTGTTGCAACGTAAGTGCCTCTTTGCTGAACAATATTATAGAGAGAAGGATATTGAAGAGCAAGGGGCGTCTGCCCTAGCCATGTATCCTCCCAGAATCTCGTGGTAGTATCATTTCCAACTAAAAAATTGTCCTGTTGAAGAAGACTAATTTCACTCTCATCAGTCCCTTCCAAAATGGTGAATCGGTCGGTCTGACCGTCACCTGGGATAGGGTTTTGGAATGTAGGTACTTATTACGCAGAATCTGGGCCCATGTGGCATCGGTCTATACAGATAGCTTATACAGCCACTTGCTGAGAAGACATCTATTCTTCACCTCTAGATTCTCTATGCCGAGGCCCCCTTGGTCTTTTGGTCTACAATAATGTCCCATTTAGCGAGCCTGTACTTTCGTTTTAACTCATCGCTCTGCCAAAAGAAACGCGATCGATAGAAATCTAGTCTTTTCTGAACTCCAACTGGTACCTCGAAAAAGGACAAGAAAAACATAGGCATACTCGTGAGAACTGAATTAATGACAATTAGTCGGCCTCTGTATGACATAAGCTTGCCCTTCCAACAGCTTAGTTTCTTTTCAAATCGATCCTCAATGCACTTCCATTCTGTGTTGGAAAGCTTGCGATGGTGATTTGGTATACCCAAATACGTAAAGGGCAAAGACCCCAATTCGCACCCGAACAGTTGTTTGTAAGCTTCTTGTTCGTCTCTAGCTCTTCCAAAGCAGAACAATTCACTTTTATGGAAGTTATTCTTTAACCCCGATAACGGTTCGAATAAGCATAACACAAGCTTCATGTTTCTTGCTTTTGCCAAATCATGCTCCGTGAAGATGATAGTATCATCCGCGTACTGTAAGATGGACACACCTCCATCTACTAAATGCGGGACAAGGCCGCCTACTGAATGTTCCTTGGCTTTTCCTATTAGGATCGTCAAACATGTCTACCACAATGTTGAACAGAATCAGTGACATCGGGTCTCCCTGCCTCAGACCCTTGTGTGTCTGGAAATAATGTCCTATGTCATCATTCACTTTGATTCCTACACTCCCTTTTTGCGTGAAAGCATCTACCTGGTTTCTCCAGGCCTGATCGAATCCTTTCATTCGCAATGCCTGCTGAAAAAATGGCCATTTTACCTTATCGTACGCTTTCTCAAAATCCACTTTAAAAATCTTTTTTGGGGGGAGAATTTCACTTCCCCGGCCTCTGCACCAACTAGGGATGCATACGGCCTTTTGTGTATGAGTACTAGGATTTTTAATCTCGGTTACGCACCGAGCCTAGTCCTCAATAAATGTGTGAGTACCAGAAAAGCCTGGTCCTGAAGAATAAATCGGAACCTAAATTCGCCTCCGGAAGGATTTGAACCTAGGTATTGGGTTTGTACATCCACTCCTCCAACCAGTTGAGCTAGGCTCACTTCCCTAATTTTTGTGTGAAGACAGTTTATTTTACCTTCATTTATCTCATCCAAAATTACGGTTAGCCTCCTCTGTTTACCCTAAACAATGTTGGTTTCGCCTATATATATCACTCGACTTACGGCCTTCTCCTGATTATTGCTTTTCACCATTCTCATAGGTGCCATGCAGGACTACACATTTCATTGCTTGTGTTATCCTGTAAGAAAATGAGATGTAACCAGCAAAGCCTTTCAAACATGTGCTGCAAGAGGCATCAAAAACAAGGCACAGCTTCTCGCTCAGCTTGTTTATTTTCTATTTACTGTTTTTGTATCGGTTTCATTATTTGTTCTAGAATCTGCAGCTCAACTCACTTTATATATGATTTTACTCCCAAAAAGAATTTGATTATGTTTGTTCTTTCAGCTTTAGGCAAATCTATGCCTTGATTATGAATTTAAACATGTTGTTTTCATGACTCTTGAGTCTGCCACTCCGTCTACCACTGGGATCAGACCAATTGGTAATTAGCCGATGAATATATAAATTCCTGGATCTAATATGTCATCTGCTGCTGTACTAATTAGGTATCAAGTGAGCCTTCAAGTTCTGACACAATGTCGAACATCCCTCTTTAAGCGAAAGTCTGGTTGGCAATATGACTAGCCACCCAGCATGTATTACTTTCCTTTTTTTAGAAGCTCAAGGTTGTTGGTAAATTTCTACCAAGCAATGATTTGTGAGCTCTAGTGAGAATACAAACATTGAGGTGGGGGTGGAGATGCGGGTCATCAGGAGACGGGAAGCACTGCAGTCGATGCAGAGCACCGGCAATGGCGCTGTTATCCTCGCACGATTCGTCAGATCCAACCTTGCGCCCGTGCCAGCTTTTGATGGGGCCGTCACTGCAGGGATGCCCATGCTCACCGACCACTAGCGCTCCATTGTGGTGCTCAGCCTCTGCAACTGCGGCCCAATGGTGGGTCCATCGGGCATTCATTCCTCTTTGAATCGCACACATTCGAATTCGTTGTCGTTTTTCCATGTATGCATGATTAGTGTAGAATCCTGGTAGGGCTCCTTGATCGGAAGTGCCATCGCGGGTGTGGGATTTGTGCAAAAGCTCATCTGATCGCTGTGTTTGGATGGTTGCTTTGCATTGGTCAACTTTTGGTTGTAGAGATTCTGATTGGGTTTAACCTTGGGCACGGGTGTATAGCTTGGCACCATGTTACTGTGCTTTGTGGTGGACACACTTGCTGCAAGCCACGCAGTCAACAATGCCCAGCGCCAGTCGCCGGAAGCCCTCCTTTGTCAGCTGATTCCGTTCTTTTTTGTGGGCATACTTACTATATCTGAATTTTGAGCCGCGCATGTTGAAAATTTTGAGGTTACTATACTGCAGAGGAGCCATGCATCTTGTGGTTATTAAAGGGAACCACATCTGAATTTTTCGGCTGCATGTTTCAGGGTTATGTACTAGAAAGGATGAAACAAAAGGAGTCCGTTTATTTTAGTTTTCAAGGAGAAATATTGCAGTTATTGCGTGTATATCCAAAGCACAAAATGTCTCCTTGCATCCTTGGACAATTCTTTCTGATCTTGTGTGTATGTTTTTGCAGAGTTTGGTAATGCAAGAAGACGCATGTCTTCAATAGTGGACGTAATGCACCAAAGGAAATACAGTATATAATGTTTGGATTGACAGGTACAAACAATTTAACTTACAACTAAGGAGTTTGTACCATGTTTGGGGAATGCAATACTAACCTCACAGTATTCATCTGAGCAAATGTGAATAAAATTTGGAATAGCAAAATTCTTCAGAGGAATGTGGCTATTTGTCAATTTGTCTGAGCAGATTGGAAAGGAGTTGGTTTATATTTTTATGATTTGCAACCTCCGTTCTGCTGCAATGTTTAGCAGGTGTGCATGATGTTTAATACGCGGTTTTGGTAGTTTTCCTTTCTTTTACTCGAATCCTTGGTGGATTGTTCTCACTAGGAACCATGAGGCTTTTTATTTATTTTTCAAGACAACCATTCTATCCCAGTTGGGTTTATGAAATGAAATAGGTATGTCTGGGTAGTATAGAATAAACGGCTGGGTTATATACACTAATTCTGATTATGACAAAAGATTAGGTGATCCTCAATTAAAAGGACGAACTATAGTAGTGGTTCGTCCAATAACTAGGTCGTTAACAAATATAACTCCGTAATTACTTCTCAGTATGATATGAGGTCATCAGTACATACAGCATACTAACGGCCAGAAGAATATGTCAACAAGCGAAACCGATTATTGAAGGGAACCAATTCTTGAAAAGTTCGCTGCGTCTGTCCCAGTCTCTCTGTCATTATCGAGGTACACTCACACCAGTTTCTGCAAGGCAGCAGGGAGATAATAAACTTCAGTTGTCGTGCAGCAAGCAGCTGTAATCTACATAAATCCCTGAGCACACTGGGTGAGGTGCTACAACCAAAACACAAAAGAAGAAAAATTGGCGGCAAGAAATTTGATAATCCTCTAATGTAAAATCAAGTTACCAAATGCAACAACAATCACAATATAGAGTATGGAACAACTACAATCACAATTGGAGTATGGAACTCTGGAGTTTCTTGGGTAACAAAACAATCACGAGATGGTACAAGAAAATATAATTGCTCCATGAATTGGAAATTTCAAATTCATTTTATCCAACAGACTGATACTTATGCTATAGGAGTACTTTTTTTTTCTAGATTGCCCGATATATTCTGAAATTCGGTTGAGTAACAGAGTTCATCCAAACAAATCATTGTACATTGGTGCTAAACATAATTGAGACACATGGAATTAGGTGGCGAACAGGTTCACACGGCACCGGCTGAACCACCGATCCATGACGGCCTCCGCGTTTGCATGCCTGCTAGCCGCCGAGGTGGAGGACCATGCAGAAGCTGGTGAGTTTGATGAACCAGCAGCCGAAGGCGCATTCATCATATGGAATGTTTCAATACTTTGTTAAGGTTGTTATGATCTTTTCTAATTCTCCTATAAAAACAAGTATAGAAAAGCTAGCTCACCTTGCTAATTTCACTTCTCATCTTCTCCTAACTTTGTTATATTCTTATTCCTGATACTTACATCTTGACTAAAGGTTTGAACATGTTCTTTCTTCTAGGTTGTTCCCACTGTATTCTCATTCCTCTCCAATTATGGGCCCGTTCTGCAATGCTCCAGCTCCAAGCTTCCTCAACTTCACAAATGAAGCTGAGGCGAACGCTCTGGCTCCTGGAAGCTGGAATTGAGAAGCTAGCGATCTGTCTTAGTGTAAAAAAGGAGAAGATGGGGAAGCAGCTCTTTTCCAGATCCGTGAAAGAAAAAGTTGGAGTTGAGGGCAAATTACGCTGAGTTGCCACCACCAAGTGATTCTCAGCGTACCGGTTCAAGTTTCTTTGCCGAACTCCCTCTCGCATGCGTTGGCAATTTGTATTGGGCCCCAACCTGGCCTGCCAATCCCGTCAAATGGGCTGGCAGCCTCGTACGTATCGACCAAAAGCGGAAGCTGAGTTGCCGAACGCTTTCCAAGTCGCCACCAGAAGCGAGAAGTCGTGCGAGAAGCTGAATTTAGGAAGTTTTGGAGAAGCTAGGCCTGTTTCAGAACAGGCCCTATGTTGTGGCTGTCCCTTGTGTGCACAAGCATACCCATGTGTGTAGACGAACATATATTTGTGCGATTTGAACAATTTTCAAGATGTTATTTTATGATATAACATTTCAGAAGTAATGAGAGTGTTTGGTTCGCTCTTGCTTTTTGCACCAAGGGCGCAAGTATGTTAAATATGGAAGAATTAGGCAGGTGAATCAGTTACAGTACCATCAACCATCAATTATACAACAAGTGCTGAGACCTGACATGTTGTAATCGCATCAGTACACAGAGCAATTACAAGAATCAGTGAACAGTCGTTGCATGTTTCATTATAGATCGATCAAAACTTTATTCAGTGATGAGAACAACACATGGATCAAGCTCCAACCACAAGGACACAGTATGCAAAAGTCAAATAGTATCTGACACTCTTCATACATAACATATTATGAGAAGTTCATTCCCCTCAATAAATAAATAAATTATGACAAGTTCATGATTTTTCTGTAACGAACAAGTGAACTTCAGCAGAAAAGAATGATACCCAATCATAGCATTGCGACTTACAGACACCAAAACGATCCTTGCTGCACTGTCCTACAGCCATCTCAACTCTATCGTGACACAAATGGCAATGTGTTGGGGTTCTATATAAATCAGTCAAATCACATAATAAATTTCGTTCGATATAGAAGATGTTTATAGATGCCCAAATCTTGAATGCCAACAGGGACGAGCCACAAACAACACATGGTGACGAATTTTTAAGATGCAGATGGTAGAACAAGATTAATCATCAGCCGCGACTAGGAAACCATACCCAATTCCCCCAAAACGTGGTCCAAATCAAATGGCAAGCAGAGAGTTGTACTGTAGTTATATTATAGGCGTCGAATTTACCAGAGCCGGGCGAACACATACCATAGGTTCAACATAAGATGGATCACAGTATCAACATAATAAACATGGACAGGTGAATAAGGCAGATGGGCACAACGAGCTAATAAGAAACCAACCAACTTTGCTGCATACAAGCTTGAATAGATGGGACAGATATGATGTTGAACGGCTAGGCTCAGCAGCATCATATAAAATCCCCAAGTTCTTCGGAATAACGGAGGATCCCGTCCTCGCTGCTGGCGAAGCGGAAGCGGCTGAAGTCAATCTTGTTCCACTCTTCCCTCAGCTCCTCCCAAAATTTGCCACTGTTGTCATAGTAGTCTTCGTCAACCTCGGCGTACCCCTTCTCGATCAGATCCTTGCGGACCTTGGCCTGCAACTCTCCAAACCTGTCATCGGCCTCCTTGTCGTTCCCCGGCGGCAGCTCCTTGTCCAGCTCCTCGCTTCTCTTGATCATATCAGCGGGGGATATTGTGGACGGAAGGATGTGGATGTTGGGGGGCTCCCACTTGTCGGCCAAGATCAGCCTTATGTCGTTTTTCAGCAGACGAACCTTGCCTGGGGCGGCCACGTCCCTGTACTCGGGCTTGGACTGCTCGAGGACCCTCTCCACCGCGGCATCCAGCTCTTGAGGTTCCAGATTGGCGGCCTCGGGAAAGTTTAACAACGTCTCCCTGACCACTGGCCGGTGCTTCGCAAATTCAGACTCCCAGTCATAATCATGATCATCCTCGTATTCAGATTCATAATCATCATCGTCATATTCAGACTCATAGTCATCCTCATCCTCATCATAATAACCATCATAGTCAGCATCATCTTGATAATAAAGATCGGCATCCTCATCAGCATAAACATCCTGTTCCCCAGCCTCAGCCTGAGGCTCAGAAACAGGCTCCTGAATCTCCGCCTCAGCCTGAAGCTCAGAAACAGGCTCCTCGATCTCTGCGTCAGCCTGAGGCCCAGAAAACGTTGCCTTAGCGATGCCCTGCTCCAGGAAGGGGTCGACCACCATAGGCTCGGCGGCGGCCACAGACACAACATCAGCGCGTCTGGGGAGTTTTGCCGTGGCCAGAATCTCATTGATCTCCTTTTCCTGCTCCTGCTCTTCATCATGATCCTGATCTGCCTCCTTGGCCTTCCTTTTCAGAAGAGCATACTCGCGGTTTAACGCCGTAGGCTCGGTGGCGCATCGCTCCGGCGTGCCGAACCCGTCGATGGCTGACTTCTGCTGCGCGGGATTGGAGGAAATCTCTTCGGCCGTGCACCGCCCCAGCACGCGCTTGGTGGCGAAACCCTCGTTGCCGGCCATCGGCGGATGTGATCCTGATGCCGAATCCACTCGCTTCGCCAAGTTTAGTGAGATTGGGATTTGTTGTAGGAGGAGGGGGGCGGCGGCGTCTAGACGTATATAAAGGGGGTGAGGCTAACCCTACCTCCCGTCGGAACTGGGATCAGGCCATGGCTCGTTGGGTCGAGACCCTCACGGATTGCTTTGCAGCCCGGGCTCCCATTGGGCCAGGCCCGGTCCGCGATGGATTTTGTTCCTTTTCTTTTTCTTCAGAAAATGAGGAGACTCATATCAAATGTTGATCTACTGTGTTTCTAGGACATGGATTTCTAAAATGTGTTAACCTAAGCCATGGAACTATATAATGCAATCTTCTGTGAAATTTTCTTTTCTAGCTCCGCCTCCATAGAGGCCAGTTTTTGAAAAATTCAAAATTCTACAAAATCTATATTTTCACATTTCAAAAATTCCGAAAAAAATACAGACAGATATGGAGGCATAACACACATGTGTGTAAATTTTCAAGACGAAGTACGTTGAAATGAAGGTCGTGCAAAAAAGACAAATGCGTGGCTCTTTAACACATGATATTACTCATCCCCAAAGTCTATGAATTTGTTCTTTTTGCACAGATCACATCTCAAGTTTTTTCATTCTGAAATTTTATGTGCATACACATCACATCCTTGTGTACTTATACAATTTTTTCAGATTCTTTTGAAATCAAAAGGTATGAATTTTGATTTTTTTTAAAGAAGCCTCCATGAAGACCGAGCTCCAAATTGCCGTTCTCAACAAACTACAACTTACCAGCCTCCTTCCATGTACTCCTCCCATGTACAAATGTTGTGAGACTATTAGAGATCGACACTTAGTGAAGGGCTGGTGACTAATTTTCATCAAAAGATGCACACAAATATATTTTTTCTTAGAAACCAAAATCCAACAGTGTAAAAAATCGTCCCGACAAATAAAACCTAAGAATAATGTGCCTTGTGACAGTAACTCTACCAAGCAATCACTAACCGTTACTCCTCTAAAAGATGTTGGAGTACCCGCCTCCCTGGGCCGCAGGTGAAGCGAGGCTCCTGGTTGTTCGTTGGCGAGTGGCTTACGGCGCGAGCCTCTTGGGGTGGCTCTGCGTTGTCCAATCTGCCTGGACAGTGCATGGTCAATCCGGCTGGAAGGTCCATGACGGGTGGACCGCGTGCCTGTTCGGGGCCATCATCATTAGGCAGCGCTCGTCGTACACCAGCTCGCACGCAAGAGCCTACCCGGGCCGGGTGTCGGCGAGTCGTCGGTTCCGCAATGGCGTGTAGTGAGGGTCCATGATGGGTGGACCACAGGTGTGAAAGTGCAACTATCCCTGGGTGGTTTCGATAATTCCTAACAACATATAGCTCATTGAACTAATGCTCTTTCAAGATGATCATTTCAGAAAGTTCAATGATTGGCATGGCATGAACTAGGAATGTGGACCCCTCAAAATACTAAGGACACATATTGGCTCAAGCTCAAGAATCTACATTTTCATTTTAGTGATCCAAGATCACATTGAGTCCATAGGAAAAGTCAATACTATTAAAAGGGGATGAGGTGTTGCTTAATGGCTTGCTTGCTCAAAATGCTTAGTGATATGCTCCAAAAGCCCTCAACCACTTTATCATATCCACATATGTTCCAAACCAAAAGTCAAACTCGGCCCCACCGATTTGATCTATCCGGCGCCATCGAGTTCATTTGACATAGCCATAGACAGAAACCCTTATCAGTTCGGTCTCACCGATAGGGATCTCAGTTTCATCGAGATGGGATTGCAAACTCTCTGTTTCCCTTCGTAAAGTTTCGGTCTAACCGAGATGAGCGATCGGTCCCACCAACTTTGCAATGCAAACTCTCTGTTTCCTTTTCATAACGTTTCGGCCTCACCGAAATGAGCGATCAGTCCCACCAAGTTTGCCTGACCAGCCCTCTGTTTGCCTATTACAATTGATCTCTCCGAGTTTATGTGATCGGTCTCAATGAGATTACGTTATGCCCTAACCCTAATGAAATCGGTCCCACCGAGTTGACATGTCAGTCCCATCGAAAATCCTAACGTTCACATTTTGAACTAAATCGGTCTGGCCGAGTTTAACTATTCGGTCCCATCGAGTTTGATAAATTGTGTGTAACAGTTAGATTTTGTGTCGAGGCTATATATACCCCTCCACCCTTCCTCCATTTGTAGAGAGAGCCATCAGAACGTGCCTGCACTTCTATCATTCATTTTCTGAGAGAGAATATGTTGATACCAAGATATTCCATTCCAACCAGAAGAATCTTGATCTCTAGCCTACCCCAAGTTGCTTTCCACTCAAATCATCTTTCCACCAAATCCAAATATATGAGAGAGAGTTGAGTGTATGGGAGACTATCATTTGAAGCACAAGAGTAAGGAGTTCATCATCAACACATCATCTATTACCTTTTGGAGAGTGGTGTCTCCTAGATTGGTTAGGTGTCACTTGGGAGCCTCCGTCAAGATTGTGGAGTTGAACCAACGAGTTTGTAAGGGCAATGTAACGCCCTCGATGCGGCTATATCTCCCACGTGTCGAAGCACGACTTAGAGGCATAACCGCATTGAAAGCAATGTCGCAAGTGAGGTAATCTTCACACAACCCATGTAATACATAAGGGAAAGAGATACATAGTTGGCTTACAATCGCCACTTCACACAATTACATGAATAAAGCATTACATCATCCAGATACAATCAAGGTCCGACTACGGAACCAAAATAAAAGAAGAACCCCAAATGCGACAAAGGTCCCCGATCGACCCCAACTGGGCTCCACTACTGATCAACTAGAACGAAACAACACAAAGGGCAAGATCTTCATCGAGCTCCTCCTTGAGCTTGGTTGCGTCATCTGCACGGTAACATAGGCACCTGCAAACTGGTTTTGGAAGTATCTGTGAGCCACAGGGACTCAGCAATCTCGCACCCGCGAGATCAAGACTATTTAAGCTTATGGGTAAGGTAAAAGTATGAGGTGGAGCTGCAGCAAGCGACTAGCATATATGGTGGCTAACATACGCAAATGAGAGCGAGAAGAGAAGGCAAAGCACGGTCGATAAAAGTATGATCAAGAAGTGATCCTATAGCAACCTACGTCAAGCATAACTCCAACACCGTGTTCACTTCCCGGACTCCGCCGGAAAGAGACCATCACGGTTACACACACGGTTGATGTATTTTAATTAAGGTCAACTTCGGGTTTTCTACAACCGGACGTTAACAAATTCCCATCTGCCCATAACCGTGGGCACGGCTTTCGAAAGTTCAAATCCCTGCAGGGGTGTCCCAACTTAGCCCATGACAAGCTCTCACGGTCAACGGAGGAATAGACCTCCACCCGAGATGTTCCGATCAGACTCGGTATCCCGGTACAACAAGACATTTCGACAGGGTAAAACTAAACCAGCAACACCGCCCGAATGTGCCGACAAATCCCGATAGGAGCTGCACATATCCCTTTCTCAGGGCACACTCAGATGAGACTAGCTACGAGTAAAACCAACCCTCAAGTTTCCCCGAGGTGGCCCCGCAGGCAGCTCAGTTCGGACCAACACTCAGAGGAGCACTGGCCCGGGGGGGGGGGGTTAGAATAAAGATGACCCTTGAGTCTGCAGAACCCAAGGGAAGGTGGTAGGTTGTTAGTGCAAATGGTAAAACCAATGTTGGGCATTGCTGGAGGAGCTTTACTTAAGGCGAACTGTCAAGGGGTTCCCATTATAGCCCAACCGCATAAGGGACGCAAAATCCGGGAACATAACACCGATATGACGGAAACTAGGGCGGCAAGAGTGGAACAAAACACCAGGCATAAGGCCGAGCCTTCCACCCTTTACCAAGTATATAGATGCATTAATTAAGTAAGATATATTGTGATATCCCAACAAGTAAACATGTTCCAACAAGGAACAACATCTCCACGTTCCAACAAGGAACAAACTTCAATCTTCACCTGCAACTAACAACGCTATAAGAGGGGCTGAGCAAAGCGGTAACATAGCCAATCAACGGTTTGCTAGGACATGGTGGGTTAGAGGTTTGACATGGCAATTTGGGAGGCTGACAAGCAAATGGTAGGCATCGTAGCATTGGCATGGCAAAAGAGCGAGCAAACTAGCATAGCAAAGATAGTAGTGATTTCGAGGGTATGATCATCTTGCCTGAAATCCCGCAAGGAAGAAGAACGAGTCCATGAAGAAGACAAACGGACGTAGACGAACGGATCCTCACAACCTCGAACGAATCGAACCAACCGAAGAAGCAAACCCGGAAAGAAGCAAACAACATAGTAAACAACCACCACAACAACATGGCATGATGCACAAACGAGTATGATGCATGTCCGGTTTAATGAGGCATGGCATGGCAAAGTGCAACAAACAATACTACAAGTTAAGTGGAGCTCAATATGCAACGAGTTGCATGTTGACGGAACGCCACATCAATTATTTAGTTATCTCTCGTTTATGCTACCCAACAATATTAACTGTTGTTAAACATGGCAAGAGGTGACGCATAATAAAACTATACCATCTAAGCAATTTAAATGGGGCCGGATATAACAAACAACAAATCCGGAAAATCCCCATGTTATTTAGCAATTTAATGCAAACAACAAGTTTAAACATTTTAAATGTTGTTATCATGATGCGGATGACATATGCAAGTTTTAAGCAATTTTATGAAAATGATAACATGAGCATGATAAGAAGCATTAGTCGCCATGGCGGAAGGAAAAAAGGTGCCACGGCGGCGAAACAAAAATGGTGCCACGGCAACATATCCGAAAATGATGCCACGACAACATATCGGTTCCGGTAGCTCACGGAGATACCGGTACAAAAGGAAGTGAGCATGAGCGAGTCATGCAAGATGGTGGGGTGCTCCCGGCTACCGGGTTCCCACGGGATAGTGGCATGGAAACGAGGAGGAACGTGCATGAGCAATCGGGCACGGTGCAAACATAGGGCATCTCATACAACACATGCATTCGGTCCACGGACGGCGTCTCAGGGTTATACCTTCGAAGCATGCATTCGGGGCGGAACGCCTTTCGTAGAGGAAGTAGTCGTTCACGGGCCGTAGTGGAGGTAGTCGTTCACGGGTCGTCATGGGAAGTAGTCGTACACGGCGTAGTGGAAGTCGTTGTACACGGCGACGGTAGTTGTACACGTTCGTTTCGTAGATGTCCAGGGTCGTCGGTAGAGGTACACGTTTCGGAGAGGAACTTGTCGTATCCATGTAGTCGTTCACGTGTGACCGTGGTGTAGTCGTACATGTCGGCGATAGTGGAACTTGGCGGTCTCGACGGTCATCGGGGTACTTGTTGGTCCGGTCTTGGCGTCCGCAATCGTAGTGGTACTTGGCGGTTTCGGTGCGGTACTTGGAGAAATCCTCGGAGATGGATAGTGGTACTTGGCGTTCCACGGGATCTTTGAGGTTCGGGCATGTAGGCGAACGACGATGAAGCCGTTGGTCTTGCGTCAACGCCAACCGGCAGCGAAGGTGCACGAAACAGCAGCAGGAGGCTGCAGAGGTGGCGACCATGTGGCTGACAGGGTCGCACGCAGCGCAACACAGAGAGATGACGAAGGCCTCGGGCATGAAGGCTTGAGCGTTGTACGAGGAAGGGGCCGACGGGGTCGGGGTTGCATCTTGGCGATCCAGTGACAGCAGGGGATGGAGCTCGATGGAGGCGGAGCAGCGGTTGGAAGAAGTGGCCGGTGTTGGCCTTGGCATGAAGCAGGGGAGGCGGAGCTCCTGCTAAGGCGATGGCGGCGAGTAGGCAACGAAACTTGGCGTCGACGTACAGACGCAGCTCGGAGAAGCAACGACTGGACCGTGCAGCGGTGGGCGAGGGACTCCGGGACGACGCGGAGGTCGAGGAACTTGGCCGGTGGCGCGGTTTGGAGCAGATCGGGCGTGAGGAAGGTCAGAGGAGCCCGAGGCGAAGGACAGAGGGGCGCGAAGGGGCGGCGCTCGGGGCGAGGGTGCAGCAACTGCTGCTGTCGGCGGCGAGGTCTAGGAGGGGCACGTGGGCGCCGGAGTTGAGGACGCAGGGCGGCGTCGGGCGCGCAGGGCGAGGAGGAAGACAGGGCGCGGGGGCGGCGTCTCCCTGGTTCGGCGCGACGAGGAAGAAAAGAGGAGGGGGGTCGAGGGAGGGAGATGAGTGCGGCGGTCAGAGGAAGAGATGGGGATCGATGGGAGGGAGAGTGGTTCGGGCTAGGGTTACGGGGAAAGGTGGGGGCGGCTGGGCCTTGGGCTTAGAGGCCGGCTGGGCTACAGGCTGCACTCTCTCTTCTCTCTCTCATTTTCCCATTTAAAACAAAACAGAAAAAGAGAAAGAAAAGAAAGAGAAGGATAGGCAAAGAATTAGCACATGCAAATAATATTCTTGGACTCACAAAAATGCACTAGTCCCAAGAAAATAGAAGTGAGCAAGATTGCAAGCAAAATCATTTGAATTTAATTCAATAGGTTTGAACTAGGACTAGGTAAAGGGAAGGTCCAAAAATGTTGTGATTTTTGGGGAAGCTTCGGAAAAACAAGAAAGAATATATGGGCAAGGTTTGGAGACCAAACTTGAAGCAGAAAAGGAACGAAATTATTTTGCAAGTGTGTTTATGGGTGATTCCGAATTAGTGGAATATTTAATATAGCTCCCTAACAATAGTAGGAGACTTTGAATATGTTTTAAAGAGAAATCACCATGTGAATATCCCTCGATTTAAATGGACCGAAGATCCATACGGTTTATTAGATGAGTTTTAAAAAGGGTTGGATGATGACATGATGCAATGCAAATGAAGCTAAGAAGAAAGCAACAAACAAAAACTCGCACGGCGAAACTCGGAATAGCTGGAAGTCTTCTGGAGCGTCGGTCTCGGGGCGTTACAGGCAAGCAGATCGCCTACTTCGTGAAGATCTACCCAAGTGAGGCAAGTCCTTCATGGGCAATGGCCATGGTGGGATAGACAAGGTTGCTTCTTCATGGACCCTTCGTGGGTGGAACCCTCCGTGGACTCGCGCAACCGTTGCCCTTCATGGGTTGAAGTCTCCATCAACGTGGATGTACGATAGCACCACCTATAGGAACCATGCCAAAAATCTCAGTGTCTACATTGCGTTTGCTCCCTCCAAACTCCTCCCTTTATCTTCATATGCAATGATTTACATTCCGCTGCTATACTCTTAGATTTGTGTGTCTAGGTTGATTGCTTGACTTGTGCTAAATTGCTAAAATCTGCCAAGACTTAAATTTGGAAAAGGCTAGATTTTTATTTGATCAAGTAGTCTAATCACCCCCTCTAGACATACTTTTGATCCTACAAGTGGTATCAGAGCTTTTGTCTCCATTTGCCTTGATTTCCATTGCTTTGGTGATCATTGCCTTCATTTCACAATGATGACCACAAGTATAGGGTATCTATCATAGTCCTTTTGATAAGTAAGAGTGTCGAACCCAACAAGGAGTAGAAGGAAATGATAAGCGGTTTCCAGCAAGGTATTCTCTGCAAGTACTGAAATAAGTGGTAACAGATAGTTTTGTGATAGGATAATTTGTAACGAGCAACAAGTAACAAAAGTAAATAAAGTGCAGCAAGGTGGCCCAATCCTTTTTGTAGCAAAGGACAAGCCTGGACAAACTCTTATATTGAGAAAAGCTCTCCCGAGGACACATGGGAATATCGTCAAGCTAATTTTCATCACGTTCATATGATTCGTGTCCGATACTTTGATAATTTGGTATGTGGGTGGACCGGTGCTTGGGTACTGTCCTTACTTGGACAAGCATCCCACTTATTATTAACCTCTATTGCAAGCATCCACAACTACAATGAAAGTATTAAGGTAAACCTAACCATAGCATGAAACATATGGATCCAAATCAGCCCCTTACGAAGCAATGCATAAACTAGGGTTTAAGCTTCTGTCACTCTAGCAACCCATCATCTACTTATTACTTCCCAATGCCTTCCTCTAGGCCCAAATAATGGTGAAGTGTTATGTAGTCGACGTTCACATAACACCACTAGAAGAGAGATAACATACATCTCATCAAAATATCGAACGAATACCCAATTCACATGACTACTAATAGCAAGACTTCTCCCATGTCCTCAGGAACAAACGTAACTACTCACAAAACATAATCATGTTCATAATCAGAGGGGTATTAATATGCATATAGGATCTGAACATATGATCTTCCACCAATTAAACCAACTAGCATCAAGTACAAGGAGTAATTAACACTACTAGCAACCCACAGGTACCAATCCCGGACTTGGAGACAAGAATTGGATACAAGAGATGAACTAGGGTTTTGAGAGGAGATGGTGCTAGTGAAGATGTTGATGGAGATTGCCCCTCTCCTGATGAGAGGAGCGTTTGTGATGACGATGGAGATTATTTCCCCCTCCCGGAGGGAAGTTTCCCCGGCAGAACAACTCCGCCGGAGCCCTAGATTGGTTCCGCCTCGTGGCGGCGGAGTTTCGTCCGAGAAGATGGCTTATGATTTTTTTCCTCATCGAAAGACTTCATATAGCAGAATATGGCCATCGGAGGGCCACCAGGGGGCCCACGAGGTAGGGGGCGCACCCCCACGCTCGTGGGCAGGGTGTGGGCCCCCTGGTGAACTTCTTGCGCTCAGTATTTTTTATATATTCTGAAATTGACTTCCGTGAAGTTTCAGGACTTTTGGAGCTATGCAGAATAGGTCTCTAATATTTGCTCCTTTTCCAGCCCAGAATCCCAGATGCCGGCATTCTCCCACTTTATGTAAACCTTGTAAAATAAGAGAAAATAGGTATAAGTATTGTGACATAATGTGTAATAACAGCCCATAATGCAATAAATATCGATATAAAACTGTGATGCAAAATGGACGTATCAACTCCCCCAAGCTTAGACCTCGCTTGTCCTCAAACGAAGGCCGAAATTGAAAAATATGTCCACATGTTTAGAGATAGAGGTGTCGATAAAAATAAAATATGGACATGAGGGCATCATGATCATTCTTAGAATAGCAACTTATATAATTCTTGTCATATGATCTCTTATGCTAGGGTAATAATTCAATCACAATTTCAAGTTTGAATCATAAACTTCATTAAAAACTAACAAACTATAATCTCGGTCATTGGAGCAATTGCAATTTATCATAACATAGGAAAGAGTCAATATATAAGAGCTTTTCAGCAAGTCCAGATACTCAACTATCATATAGTCTTTCACAATTTCTAACACTCACGCAATACTTATGGGTATGGAGTTTTAATTGGACACAGAGAAAGATAGGGGCTTATAGTTTTGCCTCCTAACGTTTTACCTCAAGGGTAATGTCAACAATAATAGTTCATGAAAACTCACATCCAATTAGCCATATATACCAGGATCTTTCCAACATACTGTGCTTGCCAAAGGATAAAATGTAAAAAGGAAGGGATAAGATCACCATGACTCTTATGCAAGGTAGGAGATAAAAGTAAAAGATAGGCCCTTTGTAGAGGGAAGCAGAGGTTGTCATGCGCTTTTATGGTTGGATGCACAAAATCTTAATGTGAAAGAACGTCACTTTATATTGCCACTTGTGATATGGACCTTTATTATGCAGTCTGTCGCTTTTATTTCTTCCATATCACACGATCGTATAAAGTTTATTTTCTCCCACACTAATAAGTCATACATATTTAGAGAGCAATTTTTATTGCTTGCACTGATGACAACTTACTTGGAGGATCTTACTCAATCCATAGGTAGGTATGGTGGACTCTCATGGCAAAACTGGTTTAAGGGTATTTGGAAGCACAAGTAGTATCTCTACTTGGTGCGATGAATTTGGCTAGCATGAGAGGGAAAGGCAAGCTCAACCATGTTGGATGATCCATGACAATATAATGTAAGAAAACATAACCCATTACGTTGTCTTCCTTGTCCAACGTCAACTCTTTAGCATGTCATATTTTAATGAGTGCCCACAATCATAAAAGATGTCCAAGATAGTATATTTATATGTGAAGAACTCTCTTTCTTTATTACTTCCTATTAATTGCAACGATGACCAAAACTATGTTTGTCAACTCTCAACAACTTTTATTCATCATACTTTTTCTATGTGAGCTCATTACTCTCCATAAGATCCATACGATCCCTTTGTTTCTTTTTATTTCTTTCTCTTTTCTTTTATTCACTTAGGATCATGGCAAAATAATCTAATCTTTATTATATAGCTCACGGACTCGATTACATAGAAGGATCATAAAGCAAAACTCACAACTAGATCATACTAAAAAGCTTTTATTCTACTAGATCAAGATATTACCAAAAGGATCGAACTAAGAAAAACGATAAAGATAAAAGTGATGGTGATACGATACCGGGGCACTCCCCCAAGCTTGGCAGTTGCCAAGGGGAGTGCCCATACCAGATACTCAATTCTTCTTTGTTGGTGGAGAAGGTGATGGTTTTGTTGATGGCGTAGGCTTCTTCCTTAATTCGCGCTTGAGGACAGAATTTTGGTCCCTTAGGTCCTCGATCTCCTGCTCCAGGCTCAGTATCTTTTTGCATAGTTTTTGTTTGTTTTCCTGCAAGAGGCGAAAAGGGATAAACTCGATCTTAGGTTTCTTTACTCTATCAGGGAGGCTTGACTTTTTAAACTCCACATGCATGTCCCCAGGTTGAGGTAGTGGGAATTCATCTTCATCTGAGCTCGTCTCCTCTTTTCCCTTAGGTTCATAGTCCTCTTCTTCTTCCTAGTCCAACCACAATGCTCCACATCCCCATAGACTTTAGGATCTGCAAGGTAATCAGCCACATAGCTCTCTCCTTCCGAATCCTGGGACGACATGTTGCTCAAATCTGCAGCAGGACAGCTCAAAACAAAGACAAGAGATATTTGCATGATACGGGAGTCAAAACCTCCGGGAGATTATATAATGAATTTTTACCGACCAAAATACATGTCGTGTAAGAAAACGGAGTCCGGAAAGCGCACGAGGTGCCCACGAGGTAGGGGCGCGCCTAGTAGGGTAGGGCGCGCCCTCCACCCTCGTGGAGGCCTCGTGTCCTTCCCGGACTGCTACTTATTTTTATATTTTTCTAAATATTCCAAAACGGAGAAATATTGCCTTAAAAACTGTTTTGGAGTCGGTTTACTTACCGTACCACATACCTATTCCTTTTCGGAGTCTGAAATGTTCCAGAAAGTGTCCCTTATGTATTCCTCCGAGGTTACGGTTTCAATAACATTGGTTTCAACATTTATGGGATTACCTGAGATATAATGTTTGATTCTTTGACCGTTCACCACCTTCGGATTTGTGCCTTCGAAGTTGTTGATTTTTATGGCACAGGAACGATAGACCTCCTCGATAACGTAAGGACCTTCCCATTTAGAGAGAAGTTCTCCTGCAAAAAATCTTAAACGAGAGTTGTATAGCAATACATAATCACCTACATTAAACTCACGCTTTTGTATCCTTTTATCATGCCATCTTTTAACTTTTTCTTTAAATAATTTGGCATTTTCGTATGCTTGGGTTCTCCATTCATCGAGTGAGCTAATATCAAATAACCTCTTCTCACCGGCAAGTTTAAAATCATAATTGAGCTCTTTAATAGCCCAATATGCCTTGTGTTCTAGTTCGAGAGGTAAGTGACATGCTTTTCCATAAACCATTTTATACGGAGGCATACCCATAGGATTTTTATATGCAGTTCTATAGGCCCATAATGCATCATCAAGTTTCTTGCACCAATTCTTTCTAGATCTATTAACAGTCTTTTGCAAAATTAATTTGAGCTCTCTATTACTCAATTCTACTTGACCACTAGACTGAGGGTGATAAGGAGATGCAATTCTATGATTAACATCGTATTAAGCAAGCATTTTACGGAAAGCACCATGAATAAAATGTGAACCACCATCAGTCATTAAATATCTAGGGACTCTAAATCTTGGAAAAATAACTTCTTTAAGCATTTTAATAGAAGTGTTATGATCAGCACTACTAGTTGGAATAGCCTCTACCCACTTAGTAACGTAATCAACAGCAAGTAAAATATGTGTATATCCATTAGAGGAAGGAAAAGGTCCCATATAATCAAAGCCCCAAACATCAAATGGTTCAATAACAGTTGAATAATTCATAGGCATTTCTTGGCATCTACTAATATTACCAATTCTTTGACATTCATCACAAGATAAGACAAACTTACGGGCATCTTTGAAGAGAGTAGGCCAATAAAAACCAGATTGCAATACCTTATGTGCAGTTCTATCTCCAGCATGGTGTCCTCCATAAGCTTCGGAGTGACACTTGCATAGGATCTATTCCTGTTCATGCTTAGGTACACAACGTCTAATAACACCGTCTACTCCTTCGTTACAAATATGTGGGTCATCCCAAAAGTAATGCCTCAAATCATAGAAGAACTTTTTATTTTGCTGGTATGTGAAACTAGGTGGTATGAATTTGGCAACAATGTAATTAGCATAATCATCATACCATGGAGCAGTATGAGAAGCATTTATGACATTTAATTGCTCATCAGGAAAGCTATTATCAATAGGTAGTGGGCCATCAAGCACATTTTCTAACCTAGACAAGTTGTCTGCAATGGGGTTCTCAGCTCCCTTTCTATCAACTATATGTAAATCAAATTCTTGTAGCAAGAGAACCCATCTAATAAGTCTAGGTTTAGCATCTTTATTTTCCATAAGATATTTAATAGCAGCATGATAAGTGTGAATAGTTACTTTAGAATCAACAATATAAGGTCTGAACTTATCACGAGCAAATACGACTGCTAGGAATTCTTTTTCAGTAGTAGCATAATTTCTTTGAGAATTGTCTAGGGTTTTAATAGCATATTGAATAACGTTCAATTTCTTATCAACTCTTTGCCCTAGAACAGCACCTACATCATAATCACTAGCATCACACATAATTTCAAAGGGTAAATTCCAATCAGGTGGCTGAACAATAGGTGCAGAGATCAATGCTTTCTTAAGTATTTCAAATGCTTCTACACAATCATCATCAGAGACAAGTGGTATATCTTTTTGTAATAAATTAGTCACAGGCCAAGAAATTTTTGAGAAGTCCTTAATGAACCTCCTATAAAAACCGGCGTGACCAAGGAAACTTCTTATACCTTTGATGTCCTTGGGACATGGCATCTTTTCAATAGCATCAACCTTGGCTTTATCAACTTCAATACCTCTTTCAGAAACTTTATGCCCCAAGACAATACCTTCATTAACCATAAAGTGGCACTTTTCCCAATTCATGACAAGATTAGTTTCTTCACATCTCTACAAAACTCGATCAAGGTTGCTTAAGCAGTCATCAAAAGAGGATCCATAGACGGAAAAATCGTCCATGAAAACCTCACAAATCTTTTCACAGAAGTCAGAGAATATAGCCATCATGCATCTTTGAAAGGTAGCAGGTGCATTACATAAACCAAAAGAAATACGTCTATAAGCAAAAGTACCAAAAGGGAAAGTAAAAGTAGTCTTTGATTGATCCTTGGCTGACACATGTATTTGAGAGAAACCAGAATAACCATCTAGAAAGCAAAAATGTGTATGTTTGGATAATCTTTCTAGCATTTGATCGATAAAAGGTAAGGGGTAATGATACTTTTTAGTGGCCTTATTTAATTTGTGGAAATCAATTACCATCCTATAACCTGTAATAATTCTTTGAGGAATCAATTCATCTTTATCATTAGGAACGACAATAATACCTCCCTTCTTAGGGACACAATGGACAGGACTTACCCACTGACTATCAGCAACGGGATAGATTATACCTGCCTCAAGGAGCTTTAGTATTTCCTTTCTTACCACTTCTTTCATTTTAGGATTCAGCCGCCGTTGATGATCACGAACTGGTTTAGCATCTTCTTCCATATTTATTTTATGTTGACATAGAGTGGGACTAATGCCCTTAAGATCATCAAGAGTATACCCAATAGAAGCACGGTGCTTCTTTAGAGTTTTCAATAATCTCTCTTCATCATGCTCTGAAAGGTTAGCACTAATAATAACAGGATATATCTTTTTCTCATCAAGATAAGCATATTGAAGAGTATCAGGCAAAGGTTTGAGCTCAAACACAGGATCACCCTTGGGTGGAGGAGGATCCCCTAGGATTTCAACAGGCAAATTGTGTTTCAGAATAGGTTCCTGTTTAAAGAATACTTCATATATTTCCCTTCTTTCATTCATAAACATATCATTTTCATGGTCTAACAAATATTGTTATAAAGGATCACTAGGAGGTACGGCAATAGAAGCAAGACCAATAATTTCATCCTTACTAGGCAATTCTTCTTCACGGTGTTGTCTACTAAATTTAGAGAAATTAAATTCATGAGACATATCATCTAAACCGATAGTAACAACATCCTTTTTGCAATCTATCTTAGCATTAACAGTGTTTAAGAAGGGCCTACCAAATATAATGGGACAAAAGCTATCTTGTGGGGAACCAAGAACAAGAAAATCAGCAGGATATTTAGTTTTCCCACACAAGACTTCAACATCTCTAACAATTCCCATTGTTAAAATAGTGTCTCTATTGGCAAGTTTAATTGTGACATCAATATCTTCTATCTCAGCAAGTGCAATATCATGCATAATTTCTTTGTATAAGTCGTAAGGTATTGCACTAGCACTAGCACCCATATCACATAAGCCATGATAACAATGATCTCCTATTTTAACAAAAATAACAGGCATGCCTACCACAGGTCTGTTTTTATCTTTAGCACAAGGTTTAGCAATTCTAGCGGTCCCGTCAAGGAAATGAATAACATGCCCATCAATATTATCAGACAAGAGATCTTTAACAATAGCAATATCAGGTTCAACTTTAATTTTCTCAGGAGGTGTATAAGTTTTAATATTGCTTTTACGAACCACATTTGAAGCTTTAGCACGATCCTTTATCCTAACAGGGAAAGGTGGTTTCTCAACATAAGAAGTAGGAACAATAGGATCATTATAAGTGATAGTCTTTTCTTCAACTTTAATAGGTGCAGCTATTTTTACTTCTATGGGAGGATGATATTTAAACCACTTCTACTTGGGGAGATCAACATAAGTAGCAAAATATTCACAGAAAGAAGCTACTATCTCAGAGTCAAGTCCATATTTAGTGCTACATTTACGGAAAACATCGGTATCCATAAAAGATTTAACACAATCAAACTTAGGTGTCATACCTGACTCCTTACCTTCATCGAGGTCCCAATCTTCAGAGTTGCATTTAATTCTTTCCAATAAATCCCATTTGAATTCAATAGTCTTCATCATAAAAGAGCCAGCACAAGAAGTATCGAGCATGGTGCGATTGTTATCAGAAAGCCGATCATATAAATTTTGAATAATCATCTCTCTTGAGAGCTCATGATTGGGGCATTAATATAACATTGATTTAAGCCTCCCCCAAGCTTGAGCGATGCTTTCTCCTTCGCGAGGCCAAAAATTATATATATAATTGCAATCACGATGAACAAGATGCATAGGATAAACTTCTGATGAAATTCGAATTTCAATCGTTTGTAGTTCCATGACCCCATATCATCACATAGCCTATACCATGTCAATGCATCTTCCTTCAAAGATAAAGGGAAGACCTTCTTCTTAACAACATCTCCGGGTACACCTGCAAGCTTAAATAATCCACAAACTTCATCAACATATATTAGGTGCTCATCAGGATGCATTGTTCCATCTCTTACAAAAGGATTAGCTAGCAGTTTTTCTAACATACCCGAAGGAATTTCAAAGAAGACATTTTCATTTTCATTTTCAGTAGGTTGAGGAGCAACTCTTTGCTCTACTGGTTGGGGTGAAGATACCCCGAACAAGCCCCTCAGAGGATTACTTTTCATAGTAACAAGTGACAGTAAATTTCAGCACACTATATAAATTTTTCCTTACCAAATTCCACCTACCAAAGGCGCTTCACTCCCCGGCAACGGCGCCAGAAAAGATTCTTGATGACCCACAAGTATAGGGGATCTATCGTAGTCCTTTCAATAAGTAAGAGTGTCGAACCCAACGAGGAGCAGAAGGAAATGATAAGCGGTTTCCAGCAAGGTATTCTCTGCAAGTACTGAAATAAGTGGTAACAGGTAGTTTTGTGATAGGATAATTTGTAACGAGCAACAAGTAACAAAAGTAAATAAAGTGCAGCAAGGTGGCCCAATCCTTTTTGTAGCAAAGGACAAGCCTGGAAAAACTCTTATATTGAGAAAAGCGCTCCCGAGGACACATGGGAATATCGTCAAGCTAGTTTTCATCACGTTCATTTGATTCACGTTCGGTACTTTGATAATTTGGTATGTGGGTGGACCGGTGCTTGGGTACTGTCCTTACTTGGACAAGCATCTCACTTATGATTAACCTCTATTGCAAGCATCCGCAACTACAACAAAAGTATTAAGGTAAACCTAACCATAGCATGAAACATATGAATCCAAATCAGCCCCTTACGAAGCAACACATAAACTAGGGTTTAAGCTCCTGTCACTCTAGCAACCCATCATCTACTTATTACTTCCCAATGTCTTCCTCTAGGCCCAAATAATGGTGAAGTGTTATGTAGTCGACGTTCACATAACACCACTAGAGGAGAGACAACATACATCTCATCAAAATATCGAACGAATACCAAATTCACATGACTACTAATAGCAAGACTTATCCCATGTCCTCGGGAACAAACGTAACTACTCACAAAGCATAATCATGTTCATAATCAGAGGGGTATTAATATGCATATAGGATCTGAACATATGATCTTCCACCAATTAAACCAGCTAGCATCAACTACAAGGAGTAATTAACACTACTAGCAACCCACAGGTACCAATCCCGGACTTGGAGACAAGAATTGGATACAAGAGATGAACTAGGGTTTTGAGAGGAGATGGTGCTGGTGAAGATGTTGATGGAGATTGCCCTATCCCAATGAGAGGAGCGTTGGTGATGACGATGGCGATGATTTCCCCCTCCCGGAGGGAAGTTTCCCTGGCAGAATAGCTCCGCCAGAGCCCTAGATTGGTTCCGCCAAGGTTCCGCCTCGTGGCGGCGGAGTTTCATCTGAGAAGATGGCTGATGATTTTTTCCTCATCGAAAGACTTCGTATAGCAGAAGATGGCCATCGTAGGGCCACCAGGGGGCCCATGAGGTAGGGGGCGCGCCAAGGGGGGTAGGGCGCGCCCCCACCCTCGTGGGCATGGTGTGCCCCCCTGGTGAACTTCTTGCGCTCAGTATTTTTTTATATATTCTGAAATTGACTCCCGTGAAGTTTCAGGGCTTTTGGAGCTGTGCATAATAGGTCTCTAATATTTGCTCCTTTTCCAGCCCAGAATCCCAGCTGCCGGCATTCTCCCTCTTTATGTAAACCTTGTAAAATAAGAGAGAATAGGCATATGTATTGTGACATAATGTGTAATAACAGCCCATAATGCAATAAATATCGATATAAAAGCATGATGCAAGATGGACGTATCACACAACCTAGAAGAGTATGGCGTCTAGCGAGGGAAATTACCATCGTAGAGGTCCTTACTTTGATGGTACTAATTTTGCTACTTGGAAGCATAAGATGAAAATGCATATTCTTAGACATAACCCCGCCATTTGGGCTATTGTGTGTATTGGATTGCAAGGTGAATTCTTTGATGGGAGAGAACCAAATTGTGAAGCTACCGCCGAAGAGTTGAAGATGCTAAAATACAATGCTCAAGCTTACTATATCCTCTTCAACAGATTGTGCCCCGAAGAATTCAACAAAATCAGCCGTCTTGAGAATGCAAAGGAAATTTGGGATACTTTGATTGATATGCATGAAGGTACCGACTCTGTCAAGGAATCCAAATTGGATGTTCTTCAAAGTCAGCTTGACAAGTTCAAAATGAAGGATGGTGAAGGTGTCGCTGAAATTTACTCTAGTATTGCTCTCAGCACAAATGAGATTGCCGGCTTAGGAAGTGAAGGGATGACCAACAGATTCATCATCAAGAAGATCCTAAGAGCCTTGGATGAAAAATATGATACCGTGTGCACATTGATCCAAAAGATGCACACTCACAAAGATCTTAAGCCAACAAAAGTCATTGGAAGAATTGTTACTCATGAGATGTCACTCAAGGATAAAGAAGAGCTTCACAACAAGTCTAGTGGTGCTTACAAAGCCTCATGTGATGCTCTTACATCATCAAGTGAGAAACAAGCCTTCAATGAGAAATTGAGCCTAATGGTGAAGAACTTCAACAAGTTCTACAAGAGTAGAAGCAAAGAAAGTAGTTCCAAGTCAAGGTCCTACAATGACAAAAGATCTTCTAGTCGTGAGCGTAATTGCTACAATTGTGGAAGACCTGGACACCACTCCAATGAGTGTATGCCTCCCTACAAAAGAAGAGAAGACTCGCCTAAAAGGAGAAGTATGTAACAGCCTAGATTTTTGCCCTTTTCTTTTTCCTTTGATTTTCTTGGATTTCCTGTTTTGTTTTGCTTTTCCGTGGCTATGTGGTTCTGAAACTTGGGAAGATCATGTTTTCCTAGGTTTTATAGTGGCTTGTCACCCTCTTCATCATCCCAAGATCATGTCATTTCCATCCTTGACCTAACCCAAAATTCTTTTATTGGGAATATTCTTTTTCTGATAAAGGAATAACCCTTAAAACCCTATGTTGTGAAGCAACCTATATTCTTGTCACTCCTAAAGTTCCCAAATAATTCTCATAAATTGTTTGGGTCCTATCTTGCCCAAATATGGCAAAATATTTCATTGCCATGTTCAAAAATAATTCTCCAATAATTCATTCCCTATTTTGTCCTAAATGGCACTTTGCAATGGAAGTGCTATTTATATTTGCTTGATTGACCACAAACTTCTTGGAAAGCTTTTCCTGTCCATATCATTGGCTCATGCCAAAAATAAACTCATCACTTTGCCTAGTAAATATTCCTGAGCAATTTTCAAAGTTCCTGTCCGAGGGAAGTGATTGTGATGGAAATACAAGCTAGGCATATCCAAATGAGTTGAAATTTTGCAAGGTTCTTAATAAGATCAAATCATGACTCTCCACCAAATATGAGCTCATGTAACTCATCTATGTGAGCCCAGCTCCAAATCTTAGTTTCTGGTCAGATTTTCAGTTTGCGAAGCAACTATATTTTATATTGCTTCAATTGAGATGAAACTTTACTAGGACATGATCCTACCTATATCAACTCCCTCCACCAAGTTTTACCTCAATTGGTTAATCCAATTACCCTGTGTAATATTTCCAAGTTTCTGTCCAGAATGAAGCTTTGTGAAGCAAGTGCCACTTTGGTATTTCCAAATGGCATGAAATCTTTACAACAGCTTCATACCATCATATAACCCCTCTCTGCCAAATTTCAGCTCACAGAGATCAAGTATGTGAGTGCATCATCCAAATCCCCAATTCTGGCCAGTATTGCACTTTCTACAACAACCACCATCTAAACTCCTCCTCTTAGTCTGATTTTTGGTGATCAACACCACCTTAGCATGTGATCATCATAAGACAAACTAGTTACCACGTTACCAAGCTGGTTTAACCCCAGGAAGTTACAAACACCTTATTACTTATTTACTTTTGGAGCTAAGTGCAAATCTCTTCTTTGCCCCTGGACCGATTTATTTCCTCATTTTGACTGAGGGCACCAAGGTCCATCCACTGGATATGGTTGGCCACGCGAAAGAGCGCCGCTTGTGCCAGTGCACGTGGTGATCACGCTTGCGTCATGGCTGCAGGCGTGCTCTGCCTTGTTCCGGCCACTATGCTCGTCTCCTCCCTCCTCGTCTCGACGTCCAACCTTGTCCAGGAGCTCTCCCGTGCTCGACTGTGTCGCCCTGCATCGCTGCCTGGTCGTGGTTTGACATCAATGCGTCGCAAACGCCATGCCCGTGCCATGCCCTGCCTCTGCCTGCCATTAAAGCTTGGTCGGGAGCTCGCCGATGAGCTCAAGAATCCTCCCCTGGGCTATATAAGGAGTGTCCGAGTCCCTCAGCACCTCACCAGCCTCTCCCTAAGCCTCCTCGCCCACCAGAGTCCTCGGCCCTCTCCTCTTTTCGCCGGAGTTCGCCTCGGCCGCCGCGATTCCTCCTTGGTCTCGGTTAGCTCGAGCCTCCTCCTTTCCTCCGGTGTTGTCCACTAGCTTCCCCGCATCCTTGCGCATCACCCCAACCCCTTTCCCCTCGCCGAAGAGCCACGGGGCCGTGTCTCCCAAGTCCGGCCGCCGCCTCCACCGTTCGGCCATCTCGTCGTCCTGGCCATCTGATGCTCCTCTCTCCCTCCCGTCGCCACCATAGTATCCCACTCGTCCCCGCGAGTCGCCCCACCCACTCTCCCTAGCCTCCTCGTCGCCGGAGTGCTCCCCCTCCAAGTAAAAGGCGGCCGGAGCCCGCTTCCGTTCCTCCATTGCCACGGTCGCTCTGCTCCTCCCCGGCGCCCCCTCTGCCTGGGGATGGGTGCGGCGCGGTCCCACGATCCCGTCGGTGGTTGTCGCACGGCCTGAGGTGGCCTGAGCCGGCCGCCACGTCGCCGGCAGCGCGACCCCTCCCCCGCATCTTCTGTCCTGCACGGGGGAGCAGCGGGAGGAAGAAGACGAGCATGGCTCGGCCCCTCCCCTGCGCGCGGGACCCCCTCGTCATCCACCCTGAAGCCGGCCCCGCCTCTGCCACGTCACGTAAGTGACAACGTATTTTCCAGGAAATACATTTCCTTATTCTGAAGCCGTATTTCCATCTTCTTTTGCTCAAAATACGTTTTCTCTTCAGGAAAACATATTTTCCTCTACTGCGGCCGGAAGCCGTTTTCTCCTTCTGAAAGCGTATTCCTGATTTTGCGCCTCTGCCTTATCCACTCAGGGACTCGTTGGTGATAAAATTTTCACAGATTGGTCCTTCTTCTTCCACACCTCATAACTCCGCAACCGTAACTCCGATTGAGGTGAAACCAACGCTCACTTCTTCGTATCGTCGAGCTCTATATTTTGGTAACATTTTCACTAGGTGCTTTCACAGTGAAAATGACCATTTTTCCCATGCCTCTAATTAGCCCCCTCCGAGAATGTACCGTCCGACGTTTCGTTCCGCGGCTTCACCGCACTTCTTCCTGGAGTCTCCGTCACCCCAGGCAAGCCACAATACCCACTTGCATGATAGTCATGCAGTAGCCATGGTTTTCATCTTGAATATTTATTAAACGTTTGCTTGCTTAAAATATGGTTATAGTTATTTCGGTAATGCTGTTGGATTCATGCTTACTTTCTTGCTATGTTGTTATGCATCTGGTTTTCATGCCCTGCTAGTTGCTAGTATTCCTTTCATATGCTTATGCTTGCTAGTAGTATATGTTGAAGTTAGTAATGATCTTCGGTGCATGACTGTCGTCTGCCCCGAGTACCGTTGTTATGCATGTTCCATTACATCCAGTTGATTAAATGCTTGCATGATGGCATTGTTGATATGTTCTTGCATGATGCTTATTGTTGATGCTAGTGGTCATGTTATGCTATGAGTAGTGTTGTACTGGTAATATTCATGCTCTTCATTATGCCATGCTCAGTTGAAAATGATTCATTGCTGATATGGTGGCTAGTTATGTTGTATCCTCATGACTATGTTGATATCATGCTCATGCATTGTAATTGTATCATGTTATTTTGTCATGGCTCAGCATATTTGCATTCAAGTTTAACCGGATTAAATTGAACTTGAACACCTGTTGGCTGAGTCATGGTGCCACCATATCGAACTGACCAGTGCAACCACGCTTACCTTTATGGGAAGGTCCTAACTGGGTCTATTGTCGTGCCTCTCGCCGGTGCCTCCAACTAGGGAAGGTTATGGGCATGCATACCCTGGCCCGGTAAGCAGACATAACCTTGTGTGCCCGTTGTTTTTATTATGGATCTGGTCCCCGTGAGGACGTTTTGGCCACGACGGTGGTCGTTGTGTCTTTGGTAGACACGGGGCCACCCAGGACCAGCCCAGTTGGGAGTGGGTCGGAGTGGCCGGGAGAGTGTCATGGCAATAGATCGGTTTTGTCGGAACGCCGTTGGTCCACCCGAATGGGAGTGCGAGGCCATGGGTTCCGTAGTGTGGGTACAGTGTACTAACCTCTACAGAGTGTATATTAAATCTATCGATAGCCGCGCCCGCGGATAAGGGCCCAGTTCGTGTCGGTCACACTGTGGGTCAACAGTAATAATAATAATGTGCTAGATAACAACCCTGGTTCGAGGATGAGATAAGTTGGTTGTGATCGCCGGAAGGATCACTGTTTGAGACCAAGTGATGGTCATGGTTGTGATCGCCGGAATGATCACCGTGGTATCGAGAATACCGAGTTGTTGGATATTCGTGATGTTGTGCGAGAATCATGGGTAAAGATCAAGCTCCTTGTGGTCATTTGATGATTACTACAGTATTGTTTATACCAAGCTTGATTTGATCCTGAGATGATCGTGCAATGTCCGAAGTTGGTAAATGGTGCATGTGATGGTTACGAGGTAACCCGAGCAGAATAAATGGTGCATGTAGTGTCATCATGTTGCATGCTAGTATCCTCAGATTTATATGTTCATGACATGATCATATTGTTCTAGCAGTATTATGTTCATGTTGTTCATGCCATGATCATATTGTTCTAGCGATATTATGTTCATGTTGTTCATGCCTTGTTATCCTGATGATCTCATGATAATTCCTGCTTAACCTGTAATTGCCATGCTGTTGTTTGTCTTGAATGCTTCTGGTTATTGTGAGCTTGCAAGTACATTCAATGTACTGACCTGGCGTATCATGCCAGTTTGCAGGTCATGCCTGGATTGCTTGCTTGTTTGGTGTTGTTCCTATGTTCGCGAGCTAGGATAAACATTCCAGCCAGAGTACCTGCGGATTGGAGTCCATCATCGCTGTTCGTTGTTCCGCTGCTTCGAGTTGTTATGCTGCTTGTATAGAGCAACCGTGGTTGGCGTAATGTCGCCGTGCCGATGTTATTCATTGTAATATCGGAACCCTGGTATTCATACCCGTGTTGTAATAGAGAGATGGTTTGTTCTATACTAAGCAGTGCCGTATTCCAGAAGACTTCACCTCGATCTCTGGGCTGGAATACCGGGCGTTCCGGTTTTCTCTGAGCTGGGGTGCCACAAAGTAGAAGAGAAGAATCACCTCCAAGAGAGGGAAGGAGTAGAGATGATTGTTATGAACGAAGAACCTCTCGCAGAAGCAAGGATTCGGAAAGGAAGGACAAGTCATCAAGGATCTACACAAAACGAAGACATCAAGCTCACGTTGGTGAATGGGTATCTGGCTCCGATTCCGACCATCACTCTGAAAGAAGTTATCACTCCGACTCCAAATATACTCAAGATGAAGGTGTTGCCGGTCTAGCACTTGTGTCGACCAACTCCTATGACATATTTGACTCACCAAATGAAGGAATTGGAAGATGCTTCATGGCTAAAGGCCCAAAGGTATCACACCCCGAGTATGTCGATTTCAATAGTGATGAAGATGATTTGCTAGGTGATGACGATTTACTTGTTGACAACTCTAGTGATGAAAACTATGATGAACTTGCTATTAATCATGCTAATTAAGATAAAACGAATGACGATGATAAGAAGGAGATTGAGCGTCTAACTAAAGAACTAAACACTCTTAAGTTAGCTCATGAAACTACCTTGGAAGATCATCGAGAGCTTTTAAAGACTCATGAGAAGCTACGCTTTGAAAAACTCAACCTTGAGCAAGAGCATGGGTTTTTAAAAGCAATCAATGATGATCTTCGCAAGAAAAGTTCTTCTTACATTGCTAAGCATTTACTCTTGTCTACTTACATGCCACAAGTAAAATCTAGCAACAAGAGCAACAAAGATTCTTCTTCTAGTAGTAACAACAATCATGTTAAATCTAATATTGTTGCTTCTAGTAGCTCTCTTGATTCCACTAATGACTCTCTTAGCCAAGTTACACTTGAGCAATAAAATATCTTATTGAAGGGAATTATAGAGAAAGGTGTTTACAAGAGCCTTGCCGGAAGTAAGCAATTTGAGGAAATTGTATGTAAGCAAGAAGGCACCGGAAGAATCAAGGTGTTGGTTTTGAACGAAAGTTCAGTGCCAATGGAGTTGAATGGGAAGAAGATGAATACCCCAAGACGAATTTTGTTCCTTAACAAGAGAAGTATGATCCTACTTCTTTCAAGGGGACACAAGCTCAAGATGATCTTCCACCACAAGCCCACAAGCAAAAAGGCCTTGGTCAAGCTTCAAGAGGAGATTGATGCATTTGAAGAAGCTCCCAAGGCCTTGGTCAAGTGGGTTCCCAAGACTACATCAAGTTCTTCCTCATCAAGTACGACTACAACTCCAAGGATTCCCATCAAGTTGATGTGGATCCAAAAGAAGAAGAACTAGAGAGTTCTTGAGGGTGACTCCGCCAACATACTTCACTCATATCATTTTGGCGAGAACAAGTGCAAACAACTTTCACATCATGCACTAGTTCAAGGAGTCACAAACCCTCTTGTTGGTAAGACAAGGGACAAGGTAACCTAACACTTTCATGGACATCATCTTGTGTGAACTTCACTCTATGTCTATGGATATCCTTGTTTGTTCCTTGTGGGACTAACCCGTGTAGGTATTTAAAGTGCAACTCACTCCAATGGATTGCTCCAAATGATCTACATCAACATTGAGCATCCACATCTTCAACACCTACATGAAGTGATCATCGATAAAACCCAAGGTTAGTTCATCCCTCTTAGGAGGGATATCACATCTAGGGGGAGCTTTACTCTAAGAATTGAGCTAAAGCAACTCTAATGGTGTGAACACAACAATGCTTTATGTAAAAGTGGTAACCCCACTTGTGCTTAAACGATGAGTATGACCTATGATCAAATGTTCTCATTTGACTCCTAAGTCTCAATATACTCTTATATAGATGACCTAGTCATCGCCAATTGTTTGATAGATGCTAGAATGTTTGTGCATGCTTTGTCACATATTTCATTTGCCATTTTATTGTGTGAGCATGTTGGTTGCATATTTTACTCATTCGAGGACATACATTTGTTGCTTTAATTGTTTGGCTCTTTTTCTTTCCAAATGGATCGAAAAGAATGCCTAAGAACTTCCTCTAGCTATCTATGCTTTTCTCATCTCAAACTCTATTCATGCTACATCATAAAGTTTGATCAAGTCAGATTCGAACCTTCTGTGTGAGGAGCACTCGGAGTCACCGATTCGTCATAGAGTTAAACTTCCAAAACCTCTTTGTGCATTTCGGTCTGACCGATTCATCCTTTTCGGTCAAAAACGAGTTCACTGAGTTGATCTAGTTTTTAAATCTCGGTGCAACCGATTAGAACCATTCGGTCACACCGAGTTGTTCCACTCGGTCACACCGACAGGGTCAGGATATATATACCGACGCGTCAAATTTTGGAAACTTCTCCAAAACCCTTTCGCTCGCGCGTGTCCTACTCTGCCGTCTCGGGTCTCTGGATCATCCTCTTGTCGCCAGCGACCTCCCACCGCTGGTCTCCATCGCCGTCAACAGAATTCTACACCGCCGTTGATGTCGTAGCAAGCTCATCACCGAACTAGGGTATGAGTTCGAATCTTTGTGCAATTCTTTCCTCCGATTCTTAGCACAAAGCAAATGCCATGTTTCTTACCACGTATGAGATCATCCTGTCCAGCAAAAACTTCCTTTAGATTAGATTTGATTCGAAAATTTAGGGTTAGGTTTCCGCCAAACTCATCTCGGCCGACTAAGTTGTGGAAATCGGTCTCACCGATTTGTCTTAGGCCATTCCACTTGCACTTTTCAATTTGACCAAAACTTGCAAATCGGTGTGACCGATTTCAACTCTCAGTGAAACCCTAGCAATCTCGGAGTCACCGAATTGTGTCTCGGTCTGACCGATGTCACTAGTTTAGACTCTAAAAGTTGCTTCGGTGTCACCGAGTTTAAAAAATCAGTAGCTCCGAAATGCTTTCTATGGAAAACTAAAACTAAGTTTTTGACTCATCTGTTTTGCAAAATCTCTACACTTTGTGATGCTCATCCACTCTATCTCATATTTCACTATTCACAGGGTCAGCTGTCAGCTTGGAGTGCCAGAATCTCTGATCAGAGTGATAGCCAGAACAGGTCAGAAGAGCAGGTGAATCTGAGTGAGGGCACTAGTCTCTCTGACAGTTATGATGATGGCAGCAGAAGTACTCCTATCAACCCGCCTAAGGCTACTAGGCAGAGGAGGAAGAGAAATTCTGATTCTGGAGATGAAGACTATGTAGCTGCTGAGGAGGAGGTCAGCTCCAAGAAAAGGGTTGTCGAGAAAGAGTTTGGCACAGTTGCAGCTACAAAGCCTGGTATGCACAAAAAGGCTCCTGCAAAGAGAGTGCCCACTTCTAAGGCTGGAGCCTCCACACTGTTAGGGAACGCAGCAGAATTTAAAATTTTCTACGCATCACCAAGATCAATCTATGGAGTATTCTAGCAATGAGGGGAATAGGAGTGCATCTACATACCCTTGTAGATCGCGAGTGGAAGCGTTCAAGTGAACGGGGTTGATGGAGTCGTACTCGTCGTGATCCAAATCACCGATGACCAAGTGCCGAATGGACAGCACCTCCGCGTTCAACACACGTACGGTTGGGAAGACATCTCCTCCTTCTTGATCCAGCAAGGGGGAAGGAGAGGTTGATGAAGATCCAGCAGCACGACGTCATGGTGGTGGATGCAGCAGGATCCCGGCAGGGCTTCGCCAAGCGCAAGCGGGGAGGAGAGGTGTTACGGAGGGAGAGGGAGGCGCCAAGAGCAAGGGTCCCGCTGCCCTCCCTTGTTGGAAATATGCCCTAGAGGCAATAACAAATTAGTTATTATTATATTTCCTTGTTCATGATAATCGTTTATTATCCATGCTAGAATTGTATTGATAGGAAACTCAGATACATGTGTGGATACATAGACAACACCATGTCCCTAGTAAGCCTCTAGTTGACTAGCTCGTTGATCAATAGATGGTTACGGTTTCCTGACCATGGACATTGGATGTCGTTGATAACGGGATCACATCATTAGGAGAATGATGTGATGGACAAGACCCAATCCTAAGCATAGCACAAGATCATGTAGTTCGTATGCTAAAGCTTTTCTAATGTCAAGTATCATTTCCTTAGACCATGAGATTGTGCAACTCCCGGATACCGTAGGAATGCTTTGGGTGTACCAAACGTCACAACGTAACTGGGTGACTATAAAGGTACACTACAGGTATCTCCGAAAGTGTCTGTTGGGTTGGCACGAATCGAGACTGGGATTTGTCACTCCGTGTAAACGGAGAGGTATCTCTGGGCCCACTCGGTAGGACATCATCATAATGTGCACAATGTGATCAAGGAGTTGATCACGGGATGATGTGTTACAGAACGAGTAAAAGAGACTTGCCGGTAACGAGATTGAACAAGGTATCGGGATACCGACAATCGAATCTCGGGCAAGTATCGTACCGCTAGACAAAGGGAATTGTATACGGGATTGATTAAGTCCTTGACATCGTGGTTCATCCGATGAGATCATCGTGGAACATGTGGGAGCCAACATGGGTATCCAGATCCCGCTGTTGGTTATTGACCGGAGAACGTCTCGGTCATGTCTGCATGTCTCCCGAACCCGTAGGGTCTACACACTTAAGGTTCGATGACGCTAGGGTTATAAAGGAAGTTTGTATGTGGTAACCGAATGTTGTTCGGAGTCCCGGATGAGATCCCGGACGTCACGAGGAGTTCCGGAATGTTCCGGAGGTAAAGATTTATATATGGGAAGTCCTGTTTTGGTCACCGGAAGAGTTTCGGGGTTTATCGGTAACGTACCGGGACCACCGGGAGGGTCCCGGGGGTCCACCAAGTGGGGCCACCAACCCCAGAAGGTTGCGTGGGCCAAGAGTGGTGAGGGACCAGCCCCTTAGTGGGCTGGTGCGCCTCCCACCAAGGCCCAAGGCGCAGGGAGAGTGGGAGGGGGCAAACCCTAGGTCTAGATGGGCCTTAAGGCCCACCCTAGGGGCGCCTCCCCCTCTCCCCTCTCTTGGCCGCCACCCAAGACCCATCTAGGGCTGCCGCCCCTCTAGGGGTGGGAACCCTAGAGGGGGCGCAGCCTCCTCCCCTTCCCTTATATATATGAGGCCTAGGGGCTGCCCATAACACACGTGATTTTGATCTCTGCCTGATGGTGCAGCCCTCCCTCTCTTTCTCCTCATATCCCGTGGTGCTTGGTGAAGCCCTGCAGGATTGCCACGCTCCTCCATCACCACCACGCTGTTGTGCTGCTGCTGGATGGAGTCTTCCTCAACCTCTCCCTCTCTCCTTGCTGGATCAAGGCTTGGGAGACGTCACCGGGCTGTACGTGTGTTGAACGCGGAGGTGCCGTCCGTTCGACACTTGGTCATTGGTGATTTGAATCACGACGAGTACGACTCCATTAACCCCGTTCACTTGAACGCTTCCGCTTAGCGATCTACAAGGGTATGTAGATGCACTCTTCTTCCCCTCATTGCTGGTCTTTCCATAGATAGATCTTGGTGACACGTAGGAAAATTTTGAATTTCTGCTACGTTCCCCAACAGTGGCATCATGAGCTAGGTCTATTGCGTAGATTCTATGCACGAGTAGAACACAAAGTAGTTGTGGGCGTTGATTTTGTTCAATATGCTTGCCGTTACTAGTCTTATCTTGATTCGGCGGCATCATGGGATGAAGCGGCCCGGACCAACCTTACACGTGCACTTACGTGAGACCGGTTCCACTGACAAACATGCACTAGTTGCATAAGGTGGCTGGCGGGTGTCTGTCTCTCCCACTTTAGTCGGATCGGATTCGATGAACAGGGTCCTTATGAAGGGTAAATAGCAATTGGCATATCACGTTGTGGTCTTTGCGTAGGTAAGAAACGTTCTTGCTAGAAACCCATAGCAGCCACGTAAAAACATGCAAACAACAATTAGAGGACGTCTAACTTGTTTTTGCAGGGTATGCTATGTGATGTGATATGGCCAAAGGATGTGATGAATGATATATATGATGTATGAGATTGATCATGTTCTTGTAATAGGAATCACGACTTGCATGTCGATGAGTATGACAACCGGCAGGAGCCATAGGAGTTGTCTTTATTTATTTATGACCTGCGAGTCAATATAAACGTCATGTAATTACTTTACTTTATTGCTAAAGCGTTAGCCATAGTAGTAGAAGTAATAGATGACGAGACAACTTCAAGAAGGCACGATGATGGAGATCATGATGATGGAGATCATGGTGTCATGCCGGTGACAAGATGATCATGGAGCCCCGAAGATGGAGATCAAAAGGAACAATATGATATTGGCCATATCATGTCACTATTTGATTGCATGTGATGTTTGTCATGTTTATGCATCTTGTTTACTTAGAACGACAGTAGTAAATAAGATGATCCCTCATTAAAATTTCGAGAAAGTGTTCCCCCTAACTGTGCACCGTTGCGACAGTTCGTTGTTTCAAAGCACCACGTGATGATCGGGTGTTTGATTCAGACGTTCACATACAACGGGTGTAAGACAGATTTACACATGCAAACACTTAGGTTGACTTAACGAGCCTAGCATGTATAGACATGGCCTCGGAACACAAGAGACCGAAAGGTCGAGCATGAGTCGTATAGAAGATACGATCAACATGAAGATGTTCACCGATGTTGACTAGTCCGTCTCACGTGATGATCGGACACGGCCTAGTTGACTCGGATCATGTAATCACTTAGATGACTAGAGGGATGTCTATCTGAGTGGGAGTTCATAAGATGAACTTAATTATCCTGAACATAGTCAAAAGGTCTTCGCAAATTATGTCGTAGCTCGCGCTTCAGTTCTACTGTTTAGATATGTTCCTAGAGAAAATTTAGTTGAAAGTTAATAGTAGCAATTATGCGGACTAGGTCCGTAAACTGAGGATTGTCCTCATTGCTTCATAGAAAGCTTATGTCCTTAATGCACCGCTCAGTGTGCTGAACCTCGAACGTCGTTTGTGGATGTTGCAAACATCTGACATACACATTTTGATAACTACGTGATAGTTCAGTTAAACGGTTTAGAGTTGAGGCACCAAAGACGTTTTGAAACGTCGCAAAACATATGAGATGTTTCGAGGGCTGAAATTGGGATTTCAGGCTTGTGCCCACGTCAAGAGGTATAAGACCTTCGACGATTTTCTTAGCCTACAAACTAAGGGAGAAAAGCTCAATTGTTGAGCTTGTGCTCAGATTGTCTGAGTACAACAATCATTTGAATCGAGTGGGAGTTGTTCTTCCAGATAAGATAGTGATGGTTCTCTGAAGTCATTACCACCAAGCTGCTAGAGCTTCGTGATGAACTATAATATATCAAGGACATATATGATGATCCTTGAGATATTCGCGATGTTTGACACCGCGAAAAGTAGAAATCAAAAGGGAGCATCAATCGTTGATGGTTAGTAAAACCACTAGTTTCAAGAAGGGCAAGGGCAAGAAAGGGATACTTCATGGAACAACAAATCAGTTGCTGCTCTAGTGGAGAAACCCAAGGTTGAACCCAAACCCGAGACTGAGTGCTTCTGTAATAAGGGGAACAGCCACTGGAGCAGAATTACCCTAGATACTTGGTAGATGAGAAGGCTGGCAAAGTCGATAGAAGTATATTGGATATACATTGTGTTGATGTGTACTTTACTAGTACTCCTAGTAGCACCAGGGTATTAGATACCGGTTCGGTTGCTAAATGTTAGTAACTCGAAATAAAAGCTACGGAATAAACGGAGACTAGCTAAAGGTGAGCTGACGATATGTGTTGGAAGTGTTCTCAATGTTGATATGATCAAGCATCGCACGCTCCCTCTACCATCGAGATTGGTGTTTGCGTTGAGCATAGACATGATTGGATTATGTCTATCGCAATACGGTTATTCATTTAAGGAGAATAATGGTTACTCTGTTTATTTGAATAATACCTTCAATGGTCTTACGCCTAAAATGAATGGTTTATAGAATCTCGATCGTAGTGATACACATGTTCATGCCAAAAGATAGTACCACCTACTTGTGGCACTGCCACGTAAGTCATATCGAGATAAAACGCATGAAGAAGATCCATGTTGATGGATCTTTGGGCTCACTCGTTTTTGAAAAGTTTGAGGCATGCGAACCATGTCTATTGGTGTATATGCATGAAGAAACTCCATGCAAATGGACTGTTTGGACTCACTTGATTTTGAATCACTTGAGACATGCAAATTATACCACATGGGCAAGATGACTGAAAGCCTCGTTTTCAGTAAAATGGAACTAGAAAGCAACTTGTTGGAAGTAATACATTTTGATGTGTGCAGTCCAATGAGTGCTGAGGCATGTAGTGGATATCGTTATGTTCTTACTTCAAAGATGATTTGAGTAGATGTTGAGTATATTTACTTGATGAATCACATGTTTGAATTATTGAAAGGTTCATGTAATTTCAGGGTGAAGTTGAAAGATCGTCGTGACAAGAGGATAAAAGATCTATGATATGATCATAGAGATAAATATCTGAATTACGAGTTTGGCACAAAATTAAGACATTGTGGAAATTGTTTCACAACTAATACAGCCTAGAACACCATAGTGTGATGGTGTGTCCGAACATCATAACTGCACCCTATTGGATATGATGCATACCATGATGTCTCTTATCGAATTACCACGATAGTTTATGGGTTAGGCATTAGAGACAACCAAATTCACTTTAAATAGGGCACCACGTAATTCCGATGAGATGACACCGTATGAACTATGGTTTAGAGAAACCTAAGCTGTCATTTCTTAAAAGTTTGGGACTGCGACGCTTATGTGAAAAAGTTTCAGGCTGATAAGCTCGAACCTAAAGCGGATAAATGCATCTTCATAGGACACCCGAAACAGTTGGGTATACCTCCTGTCTCAGATTCAAAAGCAATAAGGGATTGTTTCTAGAATCAGGTCCTTTCTCGAGGAAAAGTTTCTCTTAAAAGAATTGAGTGGGAGGATGGTGGAGACTTGATGAGGTTATTGAACCGTTACTTCAACTAGTGTATAGCAGGGCACAAAGAGTTGTTCCTGTGGCACCTACACCAATTGAAGTGGAAGCTTATGATGTTGATCATGAAACTTCAGATCAAGTCACTAACAAACCTCGTGGGATGACAAGGATGTGTACTACTTCAGAGTGGTACGTAATCCTGTCTTGGAAGTCATGTTGCTGGACAACAATGAACCTATGAGCTATGGAGAAGCGATGGTGGGCCGGGATTCCGATAAATGGCTCGAGGCCATATAATCCGAGAGAGGATCCATATATGAAAACAAAGTGTAGACTTTGGCAGAACAGCTCGATGGTCATAAGGCTATTGAGTACAGATGGATTTTAAAAGGAAGACGGACAATGATGGTAAGTATCACCATTAAGAAAGCTCGACTTGTCGTTAAGATGTTTCCCGACAAGTTCAAGGAGTTGACTACGGTGAGACTTTCTCACTCGTAGCGATGCTAAGAGTCTGTTGGAATTATATTAGCGATTACTGCATTATTTATGAAATCTTGCAGATAGGATGTCAAAACATTGTTTCCTCGACGATTTTCTTGAGGAAAGGTTGTATGTGATACAACCGGAAGGTTTTGTCAATCCTGAAAGATGCTAATAAGTATGCAAAGCTCCAGCAATCCTTCTAAGGACTGGAGTAAGCATCTCGGGGTTGGAATGTATGCTTTGATGATGATCAAAGATTTTGGGTGTATACAAAGTTTATGAGAAACTTGTATTTCCAAAGAAGTGAGTGGGAGCACTATAGAATTTCTGATGAGTATATGTTGTTGACATATTGTTGATCAGAAATGACGTAGAATTTCTGGAAAGCATATAGGGTTATTTGGAAAGTGTTTTCAATGGAAAGCCTGGATTAAGCTGCTTGAGAATTGAGCATCAAGATCTATAAGGATAGATCAAAATGCTTAATGGAACTTTCAAATGAGCACATACCTTGACATGATCTTGAAGGTGTTCAAGATGGATCAGTCAAAGAAGGAGTTCTTGCCTGAGTTGTAAGGTATGAAGTTAAGACTTAAAGCTCGACCACGGCAGAATAGAGAGAAAGGACGAAGGTCGTCCCCTATGCTTAAGACGTAGGCTCTATAGTATGCTATACTGTGTACCGCACCTGAAGTGTGCCTTGCCATGAGTCAGTCAAGGGGTACAAGAGTGATCCAAGAATGGATCACAGGACAGCGGTCAAAGTTATCCTTAGTGACTAGTGGACTAAGGAATTTTCTCGATTATGGAGGTGGTAAAAGAGTTCGTCGTAAAGGGTTACGTCGATGCAAGCTTAACACCTATCCGGATAGCTCTGAGTAGAGATGCCGGATACGTATAATGGAGCAACAATTTAGAATAGCTCCAAGTAGAACAATTATTTGGAATAGCTCCAAATAGAACATGGTAGCTACATCTAGGAGATGACATAGAGATTTGTAAAGCACACACGGATCTGAAAGGTTCAGACCCGTTGACTAAAACCTCTCTCACAAGCAACATGATCAAACCCAGAACTCATTGAGTGTTAATCACATAGTGATGTGAACTAGATTATTGACTCTAGTAAACTCTTTGGATGTTGGTTACATGGCGATGTGACCTGTGAGTGTTAATCACATGGCGATGTGAACTAGATTATTGACTCTAGTGCAAGTGGGAGACTGTTGGAAATATGCCCTAGAGGCAATAATAAATTAGTTATTATTATATTTCCTTGTTCATGATAATTGTTTATTATCCATGCTAGAATTGTATTGATAGGAAACTCAGATACATGTGTGGATACATAGACAACACCATGTCCCTAGTAAGCCTCTAGTTGACTAGCTCGTTGATCAATAGATGGTTACGGTTTCCTAACCATGGACATTGGATGTCGTTGATAACGGGATCACATCATTAGGAGAATGATGTGATGGACAAGACCCAATCCTAAGCATAGCACAAGATCATGTAGTTCGTATGCTAAAGCTTTTCTAATGTCAAGTATCATTTCCTTAGACCATGAGATTGTGCAACTCCCGGATACCGTAGGAATGCTTTGGGTGTACCAAACGTCACAACGTAACTGGGTGACTATAAAGGTACACTACAGGTATCTCCGAAAGTGTCTGTTGGGTTGGCACGAATCGAGACTGGGATTTGTCACTCCGTGTAAACGGAGAGGTATCTCTGGGCCCACTCGGTAGGACATCATCATAATGTGCACAATGTGATCAAGGAGTTGATCACGGGATGATGTGTTACAGAACGAGTAAAAGAGACTTGCCGGTAACGAGATTGAACAAGGTATCGGGATACCGACGATCGAATCTCGGGCAAGTATCGTACCGCTAGACAAAGGGAATTGTATACGGGATTGATTAAGTCCTTGACATCGTGGTTCATCCGATGAGATCATCGTGGAACATGTGGGAGCCAACATGGGTATCCAGATCCCGCTGTTGGTTAGTGACCGGAGAACGTCTCGGTCATGTCTGCATGTCTCCCGAACCCGTAGGGTCTACACACTTAAGGTTCGATGACGCTAGGGTTATAAAGGAAGTTTGTATGTGGTAACCGAATGTTGTTCGGAGTCCCGGATGAGATCCCGGACGTCACGAGGAGTTCCGGAATGGTCCGGAGGTAAAGATTTATACATGGGAAGTCCTGTTTTGGTCACCGGAAGAGTTTCGGGGTTTATCGGTAACGTACCGGGACCACCGGGAGGGTCCCGGGGGTCCACCAAGTGGGGCCACCAACCCCAGAAGGTTGCGTGGGCCAAGAGTGGTGAGGGACCAGCCCCTTAGTGGGCTGGTGCGCCTCCCACCAAGGCCCAAGGGGCAGGGAGAGTGGGAGGGGGCAAACCCTAGGTCTAGATGGGCCTTAAGGCCCACCCTAGGGGCGCCTCCCCCTCTCCCCTCTCTTGGCCGCCACCCAAGACCCATCTAGGGCTGCCGCCCCTCTAGGGGTGGGAACCCTAGAGGGGGCGCAGCCTCCTCCCCTTCCCCTATATATATGAGGCCTAGGGGTTGCCCATAACACACGTGATTTTGATCTTTGCCTGATGGTGCAGCCCTCCCTCTCTTTCTCCTCATATCCCATGGTGCTTGGTGAAGCCCTGCAGGATTGCCACGCTCCTCCATCACCACCACGCCGTTGTGCTGCTGCTGGATGGAGTCTTCCTCAACCTCTCCCTCTCTCCTTGCTGGATCAAGGCTTGGGAGACGTCACCGGGCTGTACGTGTGTTGAACGCGGAGGTGCCGTCCGTTCGACACTTGGTCATCGGTGATTTGAATCACGACGAGTACGACTCCATCAACCCCGTTCACTTGAACGCTTCCGCTTAGTGATCTACAAGGGTATGTAGATGCACTCTTCTTCCCCTCGTTGCTGGTCTCTCCATAGATAGATCTTGGTGACACGTAGGAAAATTTTGAATTTCTACTACGTTCCCCAACATCCCTCCCCCCTCTTTATATAGGGGCCTTGGGGGGGGGGGCACCGGCCCTAGGAGATGCAATCTCCTAGGGGGGCGGCGGCCAAGGGGTGGCTTCCCCCCCAAGCCAAGTGGGGGGCGCCCCCACCCCTAGGGTTTCCCAACCCTAGGCGCAGGGGAGGCCCAAGGGGGGCGCACCAGCCCACCAGGGGCTGGTTCCCCTCCCACTTCAGCCCATGGGGCCCTCCGAGATAGGTGGCCCCACCCGGTGGACCCCCGGGACCCTTCCGGTGGTCCCAGTACAATACCGGCGACCCCCGAAAACTTCCCGATGGCCGAAACTGGACTTCCTATATATAAATCTTTACCTCCGGACCATTCCGGAGCTCCTCGTGACGTCCGGGATCTCATCCGGGACTCCAAACAACTTTCGGGTTACTGCATACTAATATCTCTACAACCCTAGCGTCACCAAACCTTAAGTGTGTAGACCCTACGGGTTCGGGAGACATGCAGACATGACCGAGATGCCTCTCTGGTCAATAGCCAACAGCGGGATCTGGATACCCATGTTGGCTCCCACATGATCCACGATGATCTCATCGGATGAACCACGATGTTGAGGATTCAATCAATCTGTATACAATTCCCTTTGTCAATCGGTACATTACTTGCCCGAGACTCGATCGTCGGTATCCCAATACCTCGTTCAATCTCGTTACCGGCAAGTCACTTTACTCGTACCGTAATGCATGATCTCGTGATAAACCACTTGGTCACATTGAGCTCATTATGATGATGCATTACCGAGTGGGCCCAGAGATACCTCTCCGTCATGCGGAGTGACAAATCCCAGTCTCGATTCGTGCCAACCCAACAGACACTTTCGGAGATACCTGTAGTTTACCTTTATAGTCACCCAGTTACGTTGTGATGTTTGGCACACCCAAAGCACTCCTACGGTATCCGGGAGTTGCACAATCTCATGGTCTAAGGAATGATACTTGACATTCGGAAAAAGCTACAGCAAACGAACTACACGATCTTTGAGCTATGCTTAGGATTGGGTCTTGTCCATCACATCATTCTCCTAATGATGTGATCCCGTTATCAATGACATCCAATGTCCATAGTCAGGAAACCATGACTATCTTTTGATCAACGAACTAGTCAACTAGAGGTTCACTAGGGACGTGTTGTGGTCTATGTATTCACACATGTATTACGATTTCCAGATAACACAATTATAGCATGAATAATAGATAATTATCATGAACAAAGAAATATAATAATAACCATTTTATTATCGCCTCTAGGGCATATTTCCAACAGTCTCCCACTTGCACTAGAGTCAATAGTCTAGTTACATTGTGATAAATCGAACACCCATGCAGTTCTGGTGTTGATCATGTTTTGCTCTAGGGAGAGGTTTAGTCAACGGATCTGCCACATTCAGGTCCGTATGTACTTTAAAATTCTCTATGTCTCCATTTTGAACACTTTCACGAATGGAGTTGAAGCGACGCTTGATATGGCTGGTCTTCCTGTGAAACCTGGGCTCCTTGGCAAGGGCAATAGCTCCAGTGTTGTCACAGAAGAGATTCATCGGGCCCGACGCATTGGGTATGACTCCTAGGTCGGTAATGAACTCCTTCACCCAGACTGCTTCTTGTGCTGCCTCCGAGGCTGCCATGTACTCCGCTTCACATGTAGATCCTGCCACAACGCTTTGCTTGCAACTGCACCAGCTTACTGCCCCACCATTCAAAATATACACGTATCCGGTTTGTGACTTAGAGTCATCCAGATCTGTGTCTAAGCTAGCATCGACGTAACCCTTTACGACGAGCTCTTCATCACCTCCATAAACGAGAAACATATCCTTAGTCCTTTTCAGGTACTTCAGGATATTCTTGACCGCTGTCCAGTGTTCCATGCCGGGATTACTTTGGTACCTTCGTACCAAACTTACGGCAAGGTTTACATCAGGTCTGGTACATAGCAAAGCATACATGATAGACCCTATGGCCAAGGCATAGGGGACGACACTCATCTTTTCTCTATCTTCTGCCGTGGTCGGGCATTGAGCCGTGCTCAATCTCGTACCTTGCAATATAGGCAAGAACTCCTTCTTTGGCTGATCCATTTTGAACTTCTTCAATATCTTGTCAAGGTACGTACTCTGTGAAAGACCAATGAGGCGTCTCGATCTATCTCTATAGATCTTGATGCCTAATATATAAGCAGCTTCTCCAAGATCCTTCATTGAAAAACACTTGTTCAAGTAGGCCTTTATGCTTTCCAAGAATTCTATATCATTTCTCATCAACAGTATGTCATCCACATACAATATGAGAAATGCTACAGAGCTCCCACTCACTTTCTTGTAAATGCAGGGTTCTCCATAAGTCTGCGTAAACCCAAACACTTTGATCATCTCATCAAAACGAATGTTCCAACTCCGAGATGCTTGCACCAGCCCATAAATCGAGCGTTGGAGCTTGCACACCTTGTCAGCATTCTTAGGATCGACAAAACCTTCCGGCTGCATCATATACAATTCTTCCTTAAGGAAACCATTAAGGAATGCCGTTTTGACGTCCATTTGCCATATCTCATAATCATAGAATGCGGCAATTGCTAACATGATTCGGACGGACTTTAGCTTCGCTACGTGTGAGAAAGTCTCATCGTAGTCAACCCCTTGAACTTGTCGATAACCCTTAGTGACAAGCCGAGCTTTATAGATGGTCACATTACCATCCGCGTCTGTCTTCTTCTTAAAGATCCATTTATTTTCTATGGCTCGCCGTTCATCGGGAAAGTCAGTCAAAGTCCATACTTCGTTTTCATACATGGATCCTATCTCAGATTTCATGGCTTCCAGCCATTTGTCGGAATCCTAGCCCGCCATCGCTTCTTCATAGTTCGAAGGTTCACCGTTGTCTAACAACATGATTTTCAAGACAGGGTTGCCGTACCACTCTGGTGCGGAACGTGTCCTCTTGGACCTACGAAGTTCAGTAGCAACTTGATCTGAAGTTTCATGATCATCATCATCAACTTCCTCTCTAGTCGGTGCTGGCACCTCACAAACATTTTCTTGAGCTGCGTCACTTACCGGTTCAAGAGGTAATACCTCATCAAGTTCTACTTTCCTCCCACTTATTTCTTTCGAGAGAAACTCTTTCTCTAGAAAGGACCCATTCTTGGCAACAAAGATCTTGCCTTCGGATCTGAGGTAGAAGGTATACCCAATAGTTTCTTTAGGGTATCCTATGAAGATACATTTTTCCGATTTGGGTTCGAGCTTTTCAGGTTGAAGTTTCTTGACATAAGCATCGCATCCCCAAACTTTTAGAAACGACGGCTTAGGTTTCTTCCCAAACCATAATTCATACGGTGTCGTCTCAACGGATTTCGACAGAGCCCTATTTAAAGTGAATGCGGCAGTCTCTAAAGCATAGCCCCAAATGACAGCGGTAGATCGGTAAGAGACATCATAGATCACACCATATCCAATAGAGTGCGATTACGACGTTCGGACACACCATTATGCTGAGGTGTTCTAGGCGGCATGAGTTGTGAAACTATTCCACATTTTCTTAAGTGTGTGCCAAATTCATGACTCAAGTATTCTCCCCCACGATTTGATCGTAAGAACTTGATTTTCCTGTCACGTTGATTCTCAACCTCACTCTGAAATTCCTTGAACTTTTCAAAGGTCTCAGACTTGTGTTTCATTAAGTAGACATACCCATATCTACTCAAGTCATCAGTGAGGGAGAGAACATAACGATAGCCACCGCGAGCCTCAACACTCATTGGATCGCACACATCAGTATGTATGATTTCCATTAAGTTGGTTGCTCGCTCTGTTGTTCCTAAGAACGGAGTCTTGGTCATTTTACCCATGAGGCATGGTTCGCATGTGTCAAACGATTCGTAATCAAGAGACTCCAAAAGTCCATCTGCATGGAGCTTCTTCATGCGGTTGACACCTATGTGACCAAGGTGGCAGTGCCGCAAGTATGTGGGACTATCATTATCAACCTTACATCTTTTGGTATTCACACTATGGATATGTGTAACATTACGCTCGAGATTCATTAAGAATAAACCATTCACCAACGGAGCATGACCATAAAACATATCTCTCATATAAATAGAACAACCATTATTCTTGGATTTAAATGAGTAGCCATCTCGAATTAAACGAGATCCTGATACAATGTTCATGCTCAAAGCTGGCACTAAATAACAATTATTGAGGTTTAAAACTAACCCCGTAGGTAAATGTAGAGGCAGCGTGCCGATGGCGATCACGTCGACCCTAGAACCATTCCCGACGCACATCGTCACCTTGCCCTTCGCCAGTCTCCGCTTATTCCGCAGCTCTTGCTTTGAGTTACAAATGTGAGCAACCGCACCGGTATCAAATACCCAGGAGCTACTACGAGTACTGGTAAGGCACACATCAATTACATGTATATCACATATACCTTTCGTTTTGCCGGCCTTCTTGTCCGCTAAGTATTTGGGGCAGTTCCGCTTCCAGTGACCACTTCCCTTGCAATAAAAACACTCAGTCTCGGGCTTGGGTCCATTCTTTGGCTTCTTCCCGGCAGCTTGCTTACCGGGCGCGGCAACTCCCTTGCTGTCCTTCTTGAAGTTCTTTTTACCCTTGCCTTTCTTGAACTTAGTGGTTTTATTCACCATCAACACTTGATGTTCCTTTTTGATTTCCACCTCCGCTGATTTCAGCATTGAATATACCTTAGGAATGGTCTTTTCCATCCCCTGCATATTGAAGTTCATCACAAAGCTCTTGTAGCTCGGTGGAAGCGACTGGAGGATTCTGTCAATGACCGCGTCATCCGGAAGATTAACTCCCAGCTGAGTCAAGCGGTTATGCAACCCAGACATTTTGAGTATGTGCTCACTGACAGAACTATTTTCCTCGATCTTACAGCTGAAGAACTTGTCGGAGACTTCATATCTCTCGACCCGGGCATGAGCGTGGAAAACCATTTTCAGCTCTTCGAACATCTCATATGCTCCATGTCTCTCAAAACGCTTTTGGAGCCCCGGTTCTAAGCTGTAAAGCATGCCACACTGAACGAGGGAGTAATCATCAGCACGTGACTACCAAGCGTTCATAACGTCTTGGTTCTCTGGGATGGGTGCGTCACCTAGCGGTGCTTCTAGGACATCATCTTTCTTGGCAGCTATGAGGATGATCCTCAGGTTCCGGACCCAGTCCGTATAGTTGCTGCCATCATCTTTTAGCTTGGTTTTCTCTAGGAACGCGTTGAAGTTGAGGACAACATGGGCCATTTGATCTACAAGACATATTGTAAAGATTTTAGACTAAGTTCATGATAATTAAGTTCATCTAATCAAATTACTTAATGAACTCCCACTCAGATAGACATCCCTCCCGTCATCTAAGTGAAACATGATCCGAGTTAACTAGGCCGTGTCTGATCATCACGTGAGATGGACTAGTCAACATCGGTGAACTTCTTCATGTTGATCGTATCTTCTATACGACTCGTGCTCGACCTTTCAGTCTTCCGTGTTTCGAGGCCATGTCTATACATGCTAGGCTCGTCAAGTCAACCTAACTGTATTGCGTGTGTAAATCTGGCTTACACCCGTTGTATTCGAACATTAGAATCTATCACACCCGATCATCACGTGGTGCTTCAAAACAACGAACCTTCGCAATGGTGCACAGTTAGGGGGAACACTTTCTTGAAATTATTACGAGGGATCATCTTATTTAAGCTACCGTCGTTCTAAGCAAATAAGATGTAAAACATGATAAACATCACATGCAATCAAATAGTGACATGATATGGCCAATATCATTTTCTCCTTTTGATCTCCATCTTCGGGGCTCCATGATCATCGTTGTCACCGGCATGACACCATGATCTCCATCATCATGATCCCCATCATCGTGTCTTCTTGAAGTTGTCTCATCATCTATTACTTCTACTACTATGGCTAACGCTTTAGCAATAAAGTAAAGTAATTACATGACGTTTATGTTGACACGCATGTCATAAATAAATAAAAACAACTCCTATGGCTCCTGCTGGTTGTCATACTCATCGACATGCAAGTCGTGATTCCTATTACAAGAACATGATCATCTCATACATCACATATATCATTCATCACATCCTTTGGCCATATCACATCACAAAACACTTGCTGCAAAAACAAGTTAGACGTCCTCTAATTGTTGTTGCAAGTTTTTTACGTGGCTGCTATAGGTTTCTAGCAAGAACGTTTCTTACCTACGCCAAAACCACAATGTGAATTGCCAATTTCTATTTACCCTTCATAAGGACCCTGTTCATCAAATCCGATCCGACTAAAGTGGGAGAGACAGACACCCGCCAGCCACCTTATGCAACTAGTGCATGTCAGTCGGTGGAACCAGTCTCACGTAAGCGTACGTGTAAGGTCGGTCCAGGCCGCTTCATCCCACAATGCCTCCGAATCAAGATAAGACTAGTAACGGCAAGATAATTGACAATATCGAGGCCCACAACTGCTTTGTGTTCTACTCGTGCATAGAAACTACGCATAGACCTGGCTCATGATGCCACTGTTGGGGAACGCAGCAGAATTTAAAATTTTCTACGCATCACCAAGATCAATCTATGGACTATTCTAGCAATGAGGGGAATAGGAGTGCATCTACATACCCTTGTAGATCGCGAGCGGAAGCGTTCAAGTGAACAGGGTTGATGGAGTCGTACTCGTCGTGATCCAAATCACCGATGACCAAGTGCCGAACGGACAACACCTCTGCGTTCAACACACGTACGGTTCGGAAGACGTCACCTCCTTCTTGATCCAGCAAGGGGGAAGGAGAGGTTTATGAAGATCCAGCAGCACGACGGCGTGGTGGTGGGTGCAGCAGGATCCTGGCAGGGCTTCGCCAAGCGCAAGCGGGGAGGAGAGGTGTTACGGAGGGAGAGGGAGGCGCCAAGAGCAAGGGTCTCGCTGCCCTCCCTCCCCCTCTTTATATATGGACCTTGGGGGGGGGGGCGGCCCTAGGAGATGCAATCTCCTAGGGGGGCGTTGGCCAAGGGGTGGCTTCCCCCCAAGCCAAGTGGGGGGCGCCCCCACCCCTAGGGTTTCCCAACCCTAGGCACAGGGGAGGGCCAAGGGGGGGGGGCGCACCAGCCCACCAGGGGCTGGTTCCCCTCCCACTTCAGCCCATGGGGCCCTCCAGGATAGGTGGCCCCACCCGGTGGACCCCTGGGACCCTTCCGGTGGTCCCGGTACAATACCGGCCACCCCCGAAAACTTCCCGATTGCCGAAACTGGACTTCCTATATATAAATATTTTACTCCGGACCATTCCGGAACTCCTCGTGACATTCGAGATCTCATCCGTGACTTCGAACAACTTTCGGGTTACTGCATACTAATATCTCTACAACCCTAGCGTCACCGAACCTTAAGTGTGTAGACCCTACGGTTCAGGAGACATGCAGACATGACCGAGACGCCTCTCCGGTCAATAATCAACAGCGGGATCTGGATACCCATGTTGGCTCCCACATGCTCCACGATGATCTTATCGGATGAACCACGATGTCGAGGATTCAATCAATCAGTATACAATTCCCTTTATCAATCGGTACCTTACTTGTCCGAGACTCGATCGTCGGTATCCCAATACCTCGTTCAATCTTGTTACCGGCAAGTCACTTTACTCGTACCGTAATGCATGATCCCGTGATCAACCACTTGGTCACATTGAGCTCATTATGATGATGCATTACCGAGTGGGCCTAGAGATACCTCTCCGTCATGCAGAGTGACAAATCCCAGTCTCGATTCGTGCCAACCCAACAGACACTTTTGGAGATACCTGTAGTGTACCTTTATAGTCACCCAGTTATGTTGTGACATTTGGCACACCCAAAGCATGCCTACGGTATCCGGGAGTTGCACAATCTCATGGTCTAAGGAATGATACTTGACATTCGGAAAAAGCTACAACAAACGAACTACACGATCTTTGAGGTATGCTTAGGATTGGGTCTTGTCCATCACATCATTCTCCTAATGATGTGATCCCGTTATCAATGACATCCAATGTCCATAGTCAGGAAACCATGACTATCTTTTGATCAACGAGCTAGTCAACTAGAGGATCACTATGGACGTGTTGTGGTCTATGTATTCACACATGTATTACGATTTCCGGATAACACAATTATAGCATGAATAATAGACAATTATCATGAACAAAGAAATATAATAATAACCATTTTATTATTGCCTCTAGGGCATATTTCCAACACACATTGAGACTTCCAAATCAACCGTTGAAGAGGATGCTGGTGAGGGCAAGAAAAGGAAGGAAAGGGTCAAGAAGACTGATAACCCACAAGTATAGGGGATCACAACAGTTTTCGAGGGTAGAGTATTCAACCCAAATTTATTGATCCGACACAAGGGGAGCCAAAGAATATTCTCAAGTATTAGCAGTTGAGTTGTCAATTCAACCACACATGGAAACTTAATATCTGCAGCAAAGTGTTTAGTAACAAAGTAATATGATAGTAGTGGTAACGGTAACAAAAGGTAATAGTATCAAAAGTAATATTTTTGGTGTTTTGCAGTGATGATTAGAATAGCAACGGAAAAGTAAATAAGCGAAGAACAATATATGGAAAGCTCATAGGCAATGGATCGGTGATAGAGAATTATGCCGGATGTGGTTAATCATGTAACAGTCATAACCTAGGGTGACACAGAACTAGCTCCAATTCATCAATGTAATGTAGGCATGTATTCCGAATATATTCATACATGCTTATGGAAAAGAACTTGCATGACATCTTTTGTCCTACCCTCACTACAAAAAAAAGACACATCTGTGACATTTTGGGCCGAACGAATTTTTTTCCTGTCATACATATGACAATTCTATGACGATAATTGTGACAAAACCCGGTATCATCATAGATGTGGTGGGCTCCTACTTCTATGACAAAAAATCATGACAGAAAATGGGCTTTTCATCCTGGGCGGGCCAGAGACGCAACTGCATGACATTCTTTGGGCCGTCCATGACGGAAAAAACCATGGTAGAAGCGAGGGGAAGGAAAATTTCAGGGAGTTCCCGGTTACGGTGGGAGGTCGTGGGCCGAGCGATGCGCGTTTCTCTCATACATGTACGCGCGTGTGTGCGAGGCGTTGGCTCTAACTGAACCTGAGCGAGGCATTGGTCTAACTGAACCCGAGTGATTGCACTGCAGGCTACGGATTACTGAACCCGAGCGATCGATCGATGGCTGTTAACTGAACCCGATCGAGCGATTCCTTCGCTACTGCTGCTAACTGAAGCCGATCGATTGGGTGAACAGTGAGCGTTGCGCGCGGGGGGGGGGGGGTGGATGAACAGTGAGTGGTGGTGTTGCCTCTGGATGAACAGGACCCCGTGGTGTGGAGGGCTGGATGAACATTTGACGGTGGAGGAGTGCCCGTGGAGGGGTGGTTGAACAAGACCCCGTGGTGTGGAGGGCTGGATGAACAGTAGACGGTGGAGGGGTGCACGTGGAGGGGTGGTTGAACAGTAGCTGGTGGAGTAGCGCGCGGTGGAGGCTGGAGGAGGTCGACGGTAGCCCATGTAGGCTGGAGGAGGTCGACGGTGGAGATGAACAGTATCCCGTGGAGTCCCGTTTTACGGTACGCCACACCCCTCCCGATGAACAGGACCCCCGTTGCGACCGTAGGAGGTCTGTTTCGTCTGTTTTGCGGTACGCCACACCCCTCCCGACCAATAGGACCCCCGTTTCAACCATAGGAGGTCCGTTTCGTCCATTTTGCGGTACGCCACACCCCTCCTGATCAACAGGACCCCCGTTTCGACTGTAGGAGGTCCGTTTCCTCCGTTTTGCGGTACGCCACACCCCTACCGATCAACAGGACCCCGTTCCAAACGTAGGAGGTCCGTTTCCTCCGTTTTGCGGTACGCCAGGCCTCGTTTCCATCGCCTGTTTCGTCCAAGCCCTCCCGATGAACACGACCACACATTCCGTTCCGACCCAGCCGGTTGGCTCCCACGCGTTCCATTGCCTCCCGATGAACACGACGCATTCCGCTGCCTCCCCATGAACACGACGCATTCCGTTGCCTCCCCATGAACACGACAGATTCCGTTGCCTCCCCATGAACATGACGACGACGCTATTTCTCCGTTCCGACCCAGCCATGTACACGAGCCCTGGCCGTACGTATGCGCGAGTAGGCGTTCGAGACCCGCCCGTATGTACACATACGTGGCCGTATTTTCTTTCTTGCATCCTGGCCGCTGTACGTACGTGTACATGCTACGTGCGCGCCTCTTCTACGACACGTGTGCGTCTCTACTATGACACGTGCGCGCCTCTACATCGACTAGTATGTACGTACACGTTCGCGACCAGAATGACAATGCTACGTACGCTTCGACCAGGTGGGTCCCGACTGTCAGGCACTTCCTTGCCTGCGAAGATATAGCTGGTGGGTCCCAGCAGTCAGGGGGGCGAATCGTTTTTTTGCCCGGACGCACTTCCTTGCGTGCGAAGATGTAGCCAGTGGGTCCCAGCAGTCAGGGGGGGCGAATCGTTTTTTTGCCCGGATGCACTTCCTTGCATGCGAAGGTGTAGCTGGTGGGTCCCAGCAGTCAGGGGGCGAATCGTTTTTTTGCCCGGACGCACTTCCTTGTGTGCGAAGATGAAGCTGGTGGGTCCCAGCAGTGAGGGGGAAACGTTTTCCCGCGAAATATAGTGGCCCGTCCGGTGGGTCCCAGCTGTTAGGTGGAGGAATCATTATTTTCCGCGTAATAAGGAGGCACTTCCTTGCTGCGGCCGTGGACCTAGTTGTCAGCCTCTCCACGTACATTCCACGTCCGATGGAAGTTGTTCCTTGACCACGTTGACCAGGCCGCCCGAGAGCACCACGGCGGTGGACGATGGCGAGGCCTAGGAAGGGGACCACGCGGAGCCGGGGAAGACGCGGTAGTGGAAGCCCGCACGGAGAGGAGTACGATGGTTCACTGGTTCGGCTGCGGTGTGAGGCTGCCGTCGCCGCAGGGCCTGACCAGCGGTGGGAATAGTAGGGGGCCGTGATGTTGGGGAACGTTGCAGAAAACAAAAATTTTCCTACGGTTTCACCAAGATCTAACTATGAGTTCATCTAGCAACGAGTGATTGGATTGCATCTACATACCTTTGTAGATCACGTGCGGAAGCGTTCAAAGAACGGGGATGAGGAAGACGTACTCGACGTGATCCAAATCACCGGAGATCCTAGCGCCGAACGGACGGCACCTTCGTGTTCAACACACGTACGGTCAACGTGATGTCTCCTCCTTCTTGATCCAGCAAGGGGGGAGGAGAGGTTGATGAAGATCCAGTAGCACGACGGCGTGGTGGTGGATGCAGGGCGTAACAGCAGCAGGGCTTCACCGTATACTGCGAGAGAGAGAGAGAGAGGTGTAGCGGGGGAGAGGGAGGCGCCAAGACTCAAGGTGTGGCTGCCCCCTCCCTCCCCCCTTTATATAGGCTCCCCTAGGGGGGGCACCGGCCCTAGGAGATGGGATCTCCTAGGGGGGCGGCGGCCAAGGGTGGAGTAGCCCCCAAGGCAAGGTGGGGCGCCACCCCACCCCTAGGGTTCCAACCCTAGGTGCATGGGTGGGCCTAGGGGGGCGCACCAGCCCACTATGGGCTGGTTCCCTTCCCCACTTTGGCCCATGGGGCCCTCCGGGATGGGTGGCCCCACCTGGTGGACCCCCGGGACCCTTCCGGTGGTTCCAGTACAATACCGGTGACCCCGAAACTCTCCCGATGGCCGAAACTGCACTTCCTATATATAATTCTTCACCTCCGGACCATTCCGGAACTCCTCATGACGTCCAGGATCTCATCCGGGACTCCGAACAACTTTCGGGTTACTGCATATTCATATCTCTACAACCCTAGCATCACCGAACCTTAAGTGTGTAGACCCTACGGGTTCGGGAGACATGTAGACATGACCGAGACGGCTCTCCGGTCAATAACCAACAACAGGATCTGGATACCCATGTTGGCTCCCACATGCTCCTCGATGATCTCATCGGATGAACCACGATGTCGAGGATTCAAGCAACCCCGTATACAATTCCCTTTGTCAATCGGTATGTTACTTGCCCGAGATTCGATCGTCGGTATCCCAATACCTCGTTCAATCTCGTTACCGGCAAGTCACTTTACTCGTACCGTAATGCATGATCCCGTGACCAGGCACTTGGTCACTTTGAGCTCATTATGATGATGCATTACCGAGTGGGCCCAGAGATACCTCTCCGTCATACGGAGTGACAAATCCCAGTCTTGATCCGTGTCAACCCAACAGACACTTTCGGAGATACACATAGTATACCTTTATAGTCACCCAGTTACGTTGTGACGTTTGGTATACCTAGAGCACTCCTACGGTATCTGGGAGTTACACGATCTCATGGTCTAAGGAAAAGATACTTGACATTGGAAAAACTCTAGCAAACGAACTATACGATCTTGTGCTAAGTTTAGGATTGGGTCTTGTCCATCACATCATTCTCCTAATGATGTGATCCCGTTATCAATGACATCCCCATGTCCATAGTGAGGAAACCATGACTATCTGTTGATGAACGAGCTAGTTGACTAGAGGCTTACTAGGGACATGTTGGTGTCTGTGTATTCACACATGTATTACGATTTCCGGATAACACAATTATAGCATGAATAAAAGACAATTATCATGAACAAGGAAATATAATAATAATCCTTTTATAATTGCCTCTAGGGCATATTTCCAACAGTCTCCCACTTGCACTAGAGTCAATAATCTAGTTACATTGTGATGAATTGAACACCCATGGAATGTTGGTGTTGATCATGTTTTTCTCTAGGAAGAGGTTTAGTCAATGGATCTGCTACATTCAGGTCCGTATGCACTTTACAAATATCTATGTCTCCATCTTGAACATTTTCACGAATGGAGTTGAAGCGACGCTTGATGTGCCTGGTCTTCTTGTGAAACCTGGGCTCCTTGGCAAGTGCAATAGCTCCAGTGTTGTCACATAAGAGTTTGATCGGCACCGACGCATTGGATATGACTCCTAGGTCGGCGATGAACTCCTTCACCCAAATTGCTTCATGCGCTGCCTCCGAGGCTGCCATGTACTCCGCTTCACATGTAGATCCCGCCACGACGCTCTGCTTGCAACTGCACCAGCTTACTGCCCCACCATTCAAAATATACACGTATCCGGTTTGTGACTTAGAGTCATCCAGATCTGTGTCGAAGCTAGCGTCGACGTAACCCTTTACGACGAGCTCTTCGTCACCTCCATAAACGAGAAACATTTCCTTAGTCCTTTTCAGGTACTTCAGGATATTCTTGACCGCTGTCCAGTGTTCCTTGCCGGGATTACTTTGGTACCTTCCTACCAAACTTACGACAATGTTTACATCAGGTCTGGTACACAACATGGCCTACATAATAGAACCTATGGCTGAGGCATAGGGGATGACACTCATCTCTTCTATATCTTCTGCCGTGGTCCGACATTGAGCTGAGCTCAATTTCACACCTTGCAACACAGGCAAGAACCCCTTCTTAGACTGATCCATATTGAACTTCTTCAATATCTTATCAAGGTATGTGCTTTGTGAAAGACCTATGAGGCGTCTTGATCTATCTCTATAGATCTTGATGCCTAATATATAAGCAGCTTCTCCAAGGTCCTTCATTGAAAAACTCTTATTCAAGTAGGCCTTAATGCTGTCCAAAAGCTCTATATCATTTCCCATCAAAAGTATGTCATCTACATATAATATGAGAAGTGCTACAGAGCTCCCACTCACTTTCTTGTAAACGCAGGCTTCTCCATAAGTCTGCATAAACCCAAATGCTTTGATCATCTCATCAAAGCGAATGTTATAACTCCGAGATGCTTGCACCAGCCCATAAATCGAGCGTTGGAGCTTGCACACCTTGTCAGCATTCTTAGGATCGACAAAACCTTCCGGCTGCATCATATACAGTTCTTCCTTAAGATAACCGTTAAGGAATGCCGTTTTGACGTCCATTTGCCATATCTCATAACCATAGTATGCGGCAATTGCTAACATGATTCGGACGGACTTCAGCTTTGCTACGGGAGAGAATGTCTCATCGTAGTCAACCCCTTGAACTTGTCGATAACCCTTAGCGACAAGCCTAGCTTTATAGATGGTCACATTACCATCCGCGTATGTCTTCTTCTTAAAGATCCATTTATTTTCTATGGCTCGCCGATCATCGGGCAAGTCAGTCAAAGTCCATACTTTGTTTTCATACATGGATCCTATCTCGGATTTCATGGCTTCCAGCCATTTGTCGAAATCCGGGCCCGCCATCGCTTCTTCATAGTTCGAAGGTTCACCGTTGTCTGACAACATGATTTCCAAGACAGGGTTGCCATACCACTCTGGTGCGGAACGTGTCCTTGTGGACCTTCGAAGTTCAGTAGGAGCTTGATCAGAAGTATCTTGATCATCATCATTAACTTCCTCTCTAATTGGTGTAGGCACCACAGAAACATTTTCCTGAGTTGCGCCACTTTCCGGTTCAAGAGGCAATACTTCATCAAGCTCTACTTTCCTCCCACTTACTTCTTTCGAAAGAAACTTCTTCTCTAGAAAGGATCCATTCTTGGCAACAAAGATCTTGCCTTCGGATCTGAGGTAGAAGGTATACCCAATAGTTTCTTTAGGGTATCCTATGAAGACGCATTTTTCCGACTTGGGTTCGAGCTTTTCAGGTTGAAGTTTCTTGACATAAGCATCGCATCCCCAAACTTTTAGAAACGACAGCTTAGGCTTCTTCCCAAACCATAATTCATACGGTGTCGTCTCAACGGATTTCGACGGAGCCCTATTTAAAGTGAATGCGGCAGTCTCTAAAGCATAGCCCCAAAAAGATAGCGGTAAATCGGTAAGAGATATCATAGATCGCACCATATCTAATAGAGTGCGATTATGACGTTCGGACACACCATTACACTGAGGTGTTCCAGGCGGCGTGAGTTGTGAAACTATTCCACATTTTCTTAAGTGCGTACCAAATTCGTGACTCAAGTATTCTCCTCCACGATCTGATCGCAAAAACTTGATTTTTCTGTCACGTTGATTCTCAACCTCACTCTGAAATTCCTTGAACTTTTCAAAGGTTTCAGACTTGTGTTTCATTAAGTAGATATACCCATATCTACTCAAGTCATCAGTGAGGGTGAGAACATAACGATAGCCACCACGAGCCTCAACACTCATTGGACCGCACACATCAGTATGTATGATTTCCAATAGGTTGGTTGCTCGCTCCATTGTTCCCGAGAACAGAGTCTTGGTCATCTTACCCATGAGGCATGGTTCGCACGTGTCAAATGATTCGTAATCAAGAGACTCTAAAAGTCCATTTGCATGGAGCTTCTTCATGCGTTTGACACCTATGTGACCAAGGCGGCAGTGCCACAAGTATGTGGGACTATCATTATCAACCTTACATCTTTTGGTACTCACACTATGAATATGTGTAGCATTACGCTCGAGATTCATTAAGAATAAACCATTCAACATAGGAGCATGACCATAAAACATATCTCTCATATAAATAGAACAACCATTATTCTCGGATTTAAATGAGTAGCCATCTCATATTAAACGAGATCCTGATACAATGTTCATGCTCAAACTTGGCACTAAATAACAATTATTGAGGTTTAAAATTAATCCCATGGGTAAATGTAGAGGTAGCGTGCCGACGGCGATCACATCGGCCTTGGAACCATTCCCGACACGCATCGTCACCTCGTTCTTCGCCAGTCTCCGTTTATTCCGCAGCTCCTGCTTTGAGTTACAAATGTGAGCAACCGCACCGGTATCAAATACCCAGGAGCTACTACGAGTACTGGTAAGGTACACATCAATTACGTGTATATCACATATACCTTTCGTTTTGTCGGCCTTCTTGTCCGCTAAGTATTTGGGGCAGTTCCGCTTCCAGTGACCACTTCCCTTGCAATAAAAACACTCAGTCTCGGGCTTGGGTCCATTCTTTGGCTTCTTCCCGGCAGCTTGCTTACCGGGCGTGGCAACTCCCTTGCCGTCCTTCTTGAAGTTCTTCTTACCCTTGCCTTTCTTGAACTTAGTGGTTTTATTCACCATCAACACTTGATGGTCCTTTTTGACTTCTACCTCTGCCGATTTCAGCATTGCAAATACTTCAGGAATGGTCTTTTCCATCCCCTGCATATTGAAGTTTATCACAAAGCTCTTGTAGCTTGGTGGAAGCGACTGGAGGATTCTGTCAATGACCGCGTCATCCGGGAGATTAACTCCCAGCTGAGTCAAGCGGTTATGTAACCCAGACATAGTGAGTATGTGCTCAATGACAGAACTATTTTCCTCCATCTTACAGCTGAAGAACTTGTCAGAGACTTCATATCTCTCGACTCGGGAATGAGCTTGGAAAACCATTTTCAGCTCTTCGAACATCTCATATGCTACGTGTCGCTCAAAACGCTTTTGGAGCCCCGGTTCTAAGCTGTAAAGCATGCCGCACTGAATGAGGGAGTAATCATCAGCACGTGTCTGCCAAGCGTTCATAACGTCTTGGTTCTGTGGGACGGGTGCGTCACCTAGCGGTGCTTCTAGGACATAATCTTTCTTGGCAGCTATGAGGATGATCCTCAGGTTCCGGACCCAGTCTGTATAGTTGCTGCCATCGTCTTTCAGCTTGGTTTTCTCTAGGAATGCGTTGAAGTTGAGGACAACGTTGGCCATTTGATCTACAAGACATATTGTAAAGATTTTAGACTAAGTTCATGATAATTAAGTTCATCTAATCAAATTATTCAATGAACTCCCACTTAGATAGACATCCCTCCAGTCATCTAAGTATAACGTGATCCGAGTTGACTAGGCCGTGTCCGATCATCACGTGAGACGGACTAGTCAACATCGGTGAACATCTTCATGTTGATCGTATCTTCTATACGACTCATGCTCGACCTTTCGGTCTTCTGTGTTCCGAGGCCATGTCTGTACATGCTAGGCTCGTCAAGTCAACCTAAGTGTATTGCGTGTGTAAATCTGTCTTACACCCATTGTATGTGAACGTTGGAATCTATCACACCCGATCATCACGTGGTGCTTCGAAACAACGAACTATCGCAACGGTGCACAGTTAGGGGGAAAATTTTCTTGAAATTATTATGAGGGATCATCTTATTTACTACCGCCATTCTAAGTAAACAAGATGCAAAAACATGATAAACATCACATGCAATCAAATAATAATAGTGACATGATATGGCCAATATCACATAGCTCCTTTGATCTCCATCTTGGGGCTCCATGATCATCTTGTCACCGGCATGACACCATGATCTCCATCATCGTGTCTCCATGAATTTGCTCGCCAACTATTACTTCTACTACTATGGCTAACGCGTTTAGCAATAAAGTAAAGTAATTTACATGGCGTTTCTCAATGACACGCAGGTCATACAAAAAATAAAGACAACTCCTATGGCTCCTGCCAGTTGTCATACTCACCGACATGCAAGTCGCGATTCCTATTACAAGAACATGATCTCATACATCACATATATATCATTCATCATTCATCACAACTTTAGCCATATCACATCACAAATCACTTGCTGCAAAAACAAGTTAGACGTCCTCTAATTGTTGTTGCAAGTTTTACGTGGCTGCAAAAGGGTTCTAGCAAGAACGTTTTCTTACCTACGTAATAGCCACAACGTGATTTGTCAACTTCTATTTACCCTTCATAAGGACCCTTTTCATCGAATCCGCTCCAACTAAAGTGGGAGAGACAGACACCCGCTAGCCACCTTATGCAACTAGTGGATGTCAGTCGGTGGAACCAGTCTCACGTAAGCGTACGTGTAAGGTCGGTCCAGGCCGCTTCATCCCACAATACCGCTGAAGCAAGATAAGACTAGTAGGGGCAAGAAAGTTGACAACATCTACGCCCACAACAAATTGTGTTCTACTCGTGCAAGGAGAACTATGCATAGACCTAGCTCTGATACCACTATTGGGGAACGTTGCAGAAAACAAAAATTTTCCTACGGTTTCACCAAGATCCATCTATGAGTTCATCTAGCAACGAGTGATTGGATTGCATCTACATACCTTTGTAGATCATGCGCGGAAGCGTTCAAAGAACGGGGATGAGGAAGACATACTCGACGTGATCCAAATCACCGAAGATCCTAGCGCCGAACGGACGGCACCTCCGTGTTCAACACACGTACGGTCAGCATGATGTGTCCTCCTTCTTGATCCAGCAAGGGGGGAGGAGAGGTTGATGAAGATCCAGCAGCACGACGGCGTGGTGGTGGATGCAGGGCGTAACAGCAGCAGGGCTTCGCCGTATACTGCGAGAGAGAGAGAGAGGTGTAGCGGGGGAGAGGGAGGCGCCAAGACTCAAGGTGTGGCTGCCCCCCTCCCTCCCCCCCTTTATATAGGCTCCCCTAGGGGGGGCGCCAGCCCTAGGAGATGGGATCTCCTAGGGGGGGCGGCGGCCAAGGGTGGAGTAGCCCCCAAGGCAAGGTGGGGCGCCCCCCACCCCTAGGGTTCCAACCCTAGGTGCATGGGTGGGCCTAGGGGGCGCACCAGCCCACTATGGGCTGGTTCCCTTCCCCACTTTGGCCCATGGGGCCCTCCGGGATGGGTGGCCCCACCCGATGGACCCTCGGGACCCTTCCGGTGGTCCCGGTACAATACCGGTGACCCCAAAACTCTCCCGATGGCCGAAACTGCACTTCCTATATATAATTCTTCACCTCCGGACCATTCCGGAACTCCTCGTGACGTCCAGGATCTCATCCGGGACTCCGAACAACTTTCGGGTTACTGCATATTCATATCTCTACAACCCTAGCATCACCGAACCTTAAGTGTGTAGACCCTACGGGTTCGGGAGACATGTAGACATGACCGAGACGGCTCTCCAGTCAATAACCAACAGCGGGATCTGGATACCCATGTTGGCTCCCACATGCTCCTCGATGATCTCATCGGATGAACCACGATGTCGAGGATTCAAGCAACCCCATATACAATTCCCTTTGTCAATCGGTACGTTACTTGCCCGAGATTCGATCGTCGGTATCCCAATACCTCGTTCAATCTCGTTACCGGCAAGTCACTTTACTCGTACCGTAATCCATGATCCCATGACCAGACACTTGGTCACTTTGAGCTCATTATGATGATGCATTACCGAGTGGGCCCAAAGATATCTCTCCGTCATACTGAGTGACAAATCCTAGTCTTGAGCCGTGTCAACCCAACAGACACTTTCGGAGATACCCGTAGTATACCTTTATAGTCACCCAGTTATGTTGTGACGTTTGGTATACCCAGAGCACTCCTACGGTATCCGGGAGTTACACGATCTCATGGTCTAAGGAAAAGATACTTGACATTGGAAAAACTCTAGCAAACGAACTATACGATCTTGTGCTATGTTTAGGATTGGGTCTTGTCCATCACATCATTCTCCTAATGATGTGATCCCGTTATTAATGACATCCCCATGTCCATAGTCAGGAAACCATGACTATCTGTTGATCAACGAGCTAGTCGACTAGAGGCTTACTAGGGACATGTTGGTGTCTGTGTATTCACACATGTATTACGATTTCCGGATAACACAATTATATCATGAATAAAAGACAATTATCATGAACAAGGAAATATAATAATAATCCTTTTAATATTGCCTCTAGGGCATATTTCCAACAGGTGAGGCCTCCGCGGCAGCACAACCGGCCACGGGAGGCAGGAGCATGCGGCACGACCGATGCTACTTTGGGCGGCTGGAGCAAGAAGACCGGAGGTTGAAGAAGCACTACGGCCGTTGGATGGACATCGTAAGGTCACTGGAGCTAGAATCGTTCATATTGACTGAGTTGACAAAGCCCTCCATCCCCGTTAACTTAGTTGGCCCACAAGTCATCCTCCCACTATGATGGGTCCCAGCTAGCAGGGGGTATTCATTTTTTTTGTGTGTAATAAGGAGGCACTTCCTTGCGTGCGAAGATATAGCTGGTGGGTCCGACATGTCAGCGGGGGAACACTTTTTTTGCGAAATACAGAGGCCCTTCCAGTGGGTCCCAGCTGTCAGGTGGAGGAATCATTATTTTGCGCATACAGTCCACGGCGATGGATGTCGTTCGTTGACCACATTGACCATGCCGCGCCGAGAGCACCATGGCGGTGGATGACAGCGAGGCCTAGGAAGGGAACGACACGGAGCCGGGGAAGACTCGACAATGGTTGCCCACGCAGTGGGGAGTACGAGGGTTTACTGGTCCGGCTGCCGTCGCCAGAAAATAACAGGAGGTGTGGGTGAGTATAGGAATGGCCTGGCCAGCAATGAAGTAGGGTGGGGTGGTGCGGCCTATGCGGCAGCACAACCGGCCACAGGAGGCGGGAGCAGGCAGTCCCACCAGAGCTGGTTTGGGCGGCTGGAGCAAGAAGATCAGATATTGAAGAAGCAGCACGGCCGTTGGATTAACATCCAACGGTCACTGCTGCTAGAATCGTTTGTGGACTAAGTTGACAAAGCCAAAGTATGCGTCAACCTAGTAGACCCACAAGTCAGCCTCCAAATCTGTCCCAAACAGCATACAGCCCAAAATTTCTAGCCAGATTCAAATTAATCTTAAATCTAAATATACCTTAATTTAAATTCAATGAAATTTTACTAGCACAAAAACAATGAAATTTAAAATATCAAAATCCGAAAGAAAACAATATTTTGGAACTAATTGCCTGTTTGCTGTATTTTTTTCATTTTACAGCCCATTTATTATTACTTATAGCCCATTTCTTATTACTTATAGCCCATTTTCTGGGCAAAATGCATCCCTCCTCGTCTTGAAAGATTTCCGGCCAAACAGGGCGTAGAAAAGCAAGTAGGCCTACGTTGGTTATTCTGCAAAAAACAAAATAGCTGGCTAGCCATTTTCAGAAAGGAAAAACACAAACTGGGCTGGTCATGTGCTAAACATATGAAATAAAAGCCTGGGATAGTCGGGCCACGAGTCCCGCACAACCCAGTTGATACCCTTCTCCGTCCCGAAAAAACAAAATTACTGCGCGCGCTGCTGGGTCCCTACTGTCATCCTCACCATGTACAATCATCTCCCTATTCCTCTCGGTTGTTGACCATGTTGACAATGCCGGAGGGCGGCGCCGCGGCGAGCGAACCAATGTGGAGGACGATGGTGAGGCCTCGGACGGGAACGAACAGGAGCCGGGGAAGATCACAGCCAGCCGTGGGAGGCGGGAGCAGGCGGTCCCGCCGGCACTAGTTTGGCTTTGGTGGCTCAAGGAAGAAGAGACTGAAGAAACGCGACAGACGTTGAATGTCAATCCAACGGTCAAGGTTGGCACAATTGTTTGTTGACTAAGCGGACACCAAGTAGCATACTTTTTTATATATAGGAAGAAAACTGCGAGGAAAATGCGTTCGTCTACCGTCCTCCTCACAGGGAACATTCACCACATAAGTGACTAGCACCCTTGGTTTTCAACCGAGAGGTCTTGGGTTCGAGTCCCAGGAACTCTCAATTTTGTCCTCCTTCCTTCCTCGCAAAAAAGGGAAAGAAAATCAAAGACTTGGGAAGGCGTACAAAACAAGCTAGTGTACCAGTAAAGAGACGTTTCCGAGTTTTAGAAAAAAGAAAGACGTGCTCCTGTAGCTGGTTCGAATCCAAACCTAGACTATGACTATATATGGTGCTATGCTACTCTGCAAGTAATGAAACTAACATATCCAACGTTCGCTTCTCCTCTTCTCTACTTACTCTGCCTAGCATCAGAAGCTCTGGCCGCAGCAACCATGTCCGCTGGCTGCTTGTCCACCTGCTCTTTAGCAGGCAACAACCAGATATGCGCCAAGTCGCCACCAGTACCATCGCCTGTGGGTCTCATCACACCCCCACCAGCACACGCACCGCAGCCGATTGCTCATCGCAACCCGCTGCCATTGGTGTGGTGCCACTGCTGCAAATCACGTAGAGTCATCCATCGCGCCTCAACCACAATCCGCAATCCGGGCCGAGTCTTCTACAAATGCCCGAATCATGGGGTAATAATATGTTTAAGTGTTGTTCTGCTGCTTTCAGTTGCTGATTTTTTTAATAGTGTGGTTGACGATCTTCCAATTTGATTCGTGAAGAAAAGGGAAGATTAGTGTGATTTGTATTTCTGGGAAGTTGCTGATGTGGGGGAATGCAACTACACTGATTATTTGGTTAGCCGAGGAATCCCAATACCAGCAGGTTGGGGTGTTGGACAAGTAACTGAAGGAACGGCAGAAGAGGAAGATGCAGAGCAGAAGGTTAAAGATGCAGTTCCTCTGATCATGGCCAAGCAACATCTGCTGAACGGCCTTGACAACAATGAGGAGATGAAAGATAATGGGCAAAATCGATGTGCTCTGTAGGATGATTGTCTCTTTATTTGCAGTGTATGTAGCACTCGTGATGTATTCAGTGGCTACGACATGAGCACTTTGCTGAAACTAGTAATGAATGAAACCTGTGTAGTAGGCTGGGCGTACACTACACCACAACACCAATGCAACGACATATAATCTGTCGGGAGAATGCACTTAAGAGGGCAAATAAACTGCTGGAACAAAGATTCTCCCAGCAGATAGAACTGCCACAACAACGACTGCCGGGGATTACATGTCCCGGCAGATAAACAATCCCCGGTAGTTTTTCTGCCCCGGCCATTGTATCTCCCGGCAGATTCATCCTAGTATAGGAACTACAGTTTACCGACAGTTTAACTGCCTGCACAAGCACATTTTCCCGGCAGGTAATATGCCATCACGTGCTTTTTAACAAGCAATTTGAAATATTCTTGGCAAGATAGCCCTAATTTAATATCCAATCATTATGTTCAAACACCCATGATAGATCACACAACTTATACGTACACATCAATTAAATTACTTGTAAGGCCTCATTCATCAATAACATGAAAAACGGACCATGTATAAGGACATCGTGCCTCAGAAGGCGAAGTACATATGTTCTTAAGGAAAAGAAATCGTGCCACACAACCAAAATGAGCATACAATGGCTTGTTTGATGAAACATCTACTAAAATGCAGTGTAAAACTTGCCAATGTCTCAAGGTTCAACAAACAAGGCATATTACATATATATTATCACTCCAGCAACTTGTAGATCTTCTAAACCTCCAGCAACATGTAGATCTTCCAAACCTCGATGAACTTGTGTATCTTTGAGAACCCTGCAACAAATCGGAAACTCAAATATGGTGCTATTGTTTTAGATTTTTTAAATCAACATATAAGGAGGGGGAAGAAGAGACCTCTCCCCCTCTAGCAAATCGGAAACCTCCTGCAACAAATAAGACGCACTCCTCCTGTGAAGATGAGGAGGGGGAAGAATAGACCTCTCCCCCTCCAGCGGGGGGAGAGAAGAAAAGGAAGGCCGCCCCAACTGGGGAGGCCGAAGGGTCCAAGAAGGGGAAAACCCTTCCTCCGGACGGCTCCACCAACGCCGACGACGGCGAAGAGGAGTGGCCGCACAGGGCCAAGCCCTTGGCGAGATCGTAGGTGTCCGGATACCAGAGTGATTCATAGTATTCTTCCATTGCACAACTTTTCCTTATGCCGAACATGTTTATGCAATCCACCCAAAGACCGGCTCGACGTGTCATCGAGCGGTTCCCTGGATTCATCGGATGTGAATTCGCTTCCGACGGCTTCCTCCCCCCACCCTACGGACGGCACCAAGGTGGCATCCCAACAGGTTCCAAGCCAGGAGGAGGTGGTCCTGGAGGCGCTGCAAGGCAACCTCCCAGACTCCAGGCATAAAGGGGATAGAACCCCCAAGGGCTCCAAGTCCGGCCTTGAGCCGGACACCGCGCCGAAACCTTCAACAGTTCCGGACTTCGGTAGGCAGCCTCCTTCCAAGAGGAGCAAGCCTACCGAGCCGGTGACCTCCGTCCAACCGGAGGCACCGGACAATTTGCTGGAGATGCTTAACGGCGCCTCCATCGACGAGGAGCACCACACTATTATGAGTGTGGTGATCTAGATGGTTCGGCCCGCCAAGAGCGGACTGACTGAAGCCTGTGCTAGCCTTCTAACAGGCTTTGAGGTAAGTAAAGAATATGCAAAAATATTACCACATAGACAGTAGCCCCTGATGCTCTGTTCGGTGTTCGGAAAGAAAAGCCGAATAGAGGATCTAATAATCACAGGAGTCTAACATAATCAAGTCAATATGCGTATGCAGGCTTCGCTGCTGGCCTCCGCCGCACTAACTGCGGAGGTGGATACGCTGAAGCAGAACCTCGCGCGGTCCGAGAACGAGCTCGGCCATGCCAAGAGGCAACTCGAGGAGAAGGAAGGTAAGTAATACCTTGCGCAATTATATAGAGAAGATGTGGTTGCAAAAGATGACAGGATCAACGTGCTATTATAGGGGCCACGGCCGAGGTGGCAACCCTTAAGCAAGCGCTATCCGAGGCCGAAAACAGGGCGGCCGCGGAGCGCACGGAGAGAGAGAAGCAGGAGGCGCGGGTGGAGGAGGTGCAGAAAGAGCTCTAGGCTCTCATGTAAAAACATGAGGGTTTGGAGCTTGACTCAAAGACGCAAGCGTCCGAGCATGCGGCAGCCCTCAAAAGCGCGAAGTCTGCCAAGGCCGAAGCCCAGAAAGCCCTCAAAGAAATTGATGCGATGAAGAAGATAGCGGCGGGTAAGGCATTCATTATGCAAAGCAAGCACGTGAAAGTGAATTACTTGTTACTTACCCGAGTCCAGAGCTCTCCAGGAGCATTCGCAGATTTGCCTCGCAGTGCGTATGATGCCGCCGCCTACTACCAAACCGAGGAGGGGAGCTTGACAGAGAAGGTGTTCTGGTCTCAGTATGCTGAAGCCGGACACCTGGTGCCTTTGAGCGACCAGCTGAAGCAGATGGTCGAGCTCCACAAGGTTGCCGAACAGGCCATAAAGGGCCTCATATTTCGGCTGTGGCCTGGAGAGGCTCTGCCTGGGAGCTACTTCGGGCTGGTGAGGCGACTGGTGGATGCCTGTCCACGGCTTGAAGTAATCAAGCACTCCGTCTGCATTGAAGGTGCCCGTAGGGCGCTTGCCCGTGCTAAAGTGCACTGGGGCAAGATGGATGCGGAGAAGCTGGTGAAGGACGGGCCACCGCCGGGCAAGGAGCATCGCGTCCCAGAAGCGTATTATGAGGGCGTCCTGAAGGGTGCCCGCCTTATAGCGGATGAATGCTCCAAAGATGTAATTTTTGAGTAAACTCGCATTTGTGATCCTGTACGCTGAAAACTTGTTCATATGCGCTAAGCAACGCTTTTGAATTTAAAATATTACCTTCTGTGCGGCCGTTTATCAAATCTGAGAGATGGCGAGTCGTCGGCTTCTGCCCCCATGCCACAAGTGCTGGGGTGTTTGGGATAAACATGAGCGCTCTTTTTCCCATTCTTGGGTCCTTCGAGGGAGGCGCTCAACACAACGAACAAGGCAATCAGACTATAATGCTTGAACACTCTCACTTAGCCATAGAATTCTATAATTTTAAATTCCGGCGAAGCCCCTAGTGTTCGAAAGACCGAGTTCGGGGCGCTATCCACGCCTAGGCCGGACAAAGCCGACTCCTCGCTCTAAGCGGCATAAGTCTTTAGGGACTCGAAAACCTCTCGAACAGCGTCCAGCTCTCGCCTCATCATGACGGTCAGTTTTAGGTTTCTCTACTGAGGTGCTTAGCCCAGCTCAACTGGGGCACAATCGCAGTAGTTCTCCTAGTGCTACCTTAGCCAATATAACGGAACGTAAGGTACCAAAACATAGGAGCCGGGCAAACCCAACATTTGACCCAAGACATGATTCAGAGCCGATGCATATAATGCTATAAGTTCGGGGTGCCGCACTTGTGAAAGTGTTCGGACTTCTCACACCATGTTGTGGGGTACTTAATCCCCTGGCGTATTGGCCGTACCAAAGTGTACGGGTGCAACATGTCATTAATGAACATATATTCGTAAAAAAGAGGTAATGCAATAATAGACGGAAGCTATGCATTGTTTATTTAAAAAGCGGCGATCAAAGCATAACGATACAAATAGTGCGATAAGCAGAAGATGGGACTATCAAATATGTCCTTTCCAGGGGCGAGCTACGGAATGTTATGCTAAACAGGTATACTGCTCGTTATAGAGACCACCTTAGAGTTCCGTACTGCGGCGTAGCTTTCTGCTTCCCTGGTTGTATCGTTTGTGCGGCAATTGTACTGTCGGACAAGCCTTCCGAAGAATGTAGTCCTGAAAATAAGAGAAAATTTAAGAAATCGGCAGCCCCTAGTGCGGTTTAAGCCGCGTTTCGGTCGTGCCGTGATGGTGCCCCTCCCCCTGTGCCCATGGTATTTCTAGAGCGTAGTTATGTACGCGCAACACTGGTTTCGCAAGTTCGCGAGGGCTGGGGTTGGGGCCGCATTGCTATGCTTGCTCGGAACGTGCCAGGCGGTCTTGTTGTAGGTTACTCCGGGCGCGCTTGACGGTGTCCAGATGTTTAATGGCCAGACTAGAGAATTGCCTTGAGAGGCTGCTTTGTACTTCTGCTGCGATAGCCGCCGTATGCTCCTCCATTCGGAGAGAGCGTTCGGTGTTTCCATTGACCGTGATGACGCCTCGAGGGCCTGGCATCTTGAGCTTGAGGTATGCGTAGTGCGGCACCGCATTGAACTTGGCAAATGCGGTTCGCCCAAGCAGTGCGTGATAGCCACTGCGGAACGGGACTATGTCGAAGATTAACTCCTCGCTTCGGAAATTATCCGGAGATCCGAAGACCACTTCAAGTGTAACTGAGCCTGTACAATTGGCTTCTACACCTGGTATGATGCCTTTAAAGGTCGTTCTGGTGGGTTTAATCCTTGAGGGATCGATGCCCATTTTCCGCACTGTATCCTAATAAAGCAGGTTCAGGCTGCTGCCGCCGTCCATAAGGACTCTAGTGAGGTGAAATCCGTCAATAATTGGGTATAGAACCAATGCGGCGAATCCGCCATGACGGATGCTAGTGGGGTGGTCCCTTCGATCAAAAGTGATCGGGCAGGAAGACCATGGGTTGAACTTTGGGGCGACTGGCTCCATCGCGTATACGTCCCTTAGCACACGCTTCTGCTCCCTCATGGGGACGTGGGTTGCGTATATCATGTTCACCGTCCGCATTTGTGGGGGAAAACCTTTCTGTCCGCTGTTGTTCGGTGGCCGAGGCTCCTCCTCGTCATCGCTATGCAGCCCCTTGTCTCTGCTTTTGGCATTTAACTTGCCTACCTGTCGAGTGGTAGGTGCGATATATGCCAACGGGTGGCTTATCATTGTGGGAGCCAGTAAGACGTCGCCGGTGCCTGGAAACGGGATGAGGCGAAGACATGCACGCTGGCAAATCTTACCCAGCTTCGGGGATCTCCGTGCAGATAACACCCCTACTGCTGCTCCGCGGGGTCTCCGCATGATCACTAGATGAATAAGTAGCTACACGATGCTCCTTGAGCTGTTTGGCGAGAGGAGGAAGAAGGGCAAGGCTTGCTCTCTTCTCCTCCCTATGTGGTGTCTAAAACTAGCAGGGATCGATCTCCCTTTGCATGGATGCCCCGGGGGGTTTATATAGGCCTACCCCCCGGGGGTACAATGGTAATACGGCTAGGCGCGGGCCTAGCCGTCTGTGTCTACGCTCTTCGGCTTCTGCGCCGGCTGCTGGGGCCCGCCGGCTAGTGGGTCCCGCCGGCTGCCGGCTCCTTGGTCGACAGGCAGGCCCCACTGTCAGGGCCTTGTTGGCGGCTGGTTACTGTTGTTCAATCTTGGTGATGAGGGCTTCACCGAAGTGGGTGTGGATACAGTGCCGCCGCCCGGTGGGCGATCACTGTAGCCCCACCGCGTCTTGTCTCCTTAATGGGGCATCTTCTTCGAGGGAGGTGGCAAGCCAGCTGTGGGGAGCCGTCTCTATCTTGGGCCAACTGGGGGAGGCCTGGCCGCCTTCGGGTGTCTCTCTGCCCGAAGGGGCCCACCGCCCGTGGGCCGCGCCGGCGGCCCATCGTGGTTGACATCAAGGTCATCGTGGCAACAGTGCCGCGCCGGACGGGTCATGGCCACCCGTACGACACACTGTACTAGGCGTGCTCCGGGATTTGGGGGTGGCAGGCTTCACTGTAGCCACGCCCCGTCACATCGCCGTTATGTGGATGCAGACTTTGAGGGTACGATCTTGACCGCTTTATGGGAGCCGGCTTCTTGGAGTCGGCCCTCTCGCGGCCGGCTTCTCGGAGCCGGCCCTCCCGCGGCTTTTCTTCATGAGGCTTGAAGTCGGGCCGCCTTCCGATAGCCGGCCTGGAGACAGCCGGCAAGGGGAAGGCGGCCCTGTTTCTTGGATTCTTGAGGGCCGAATCGGCTCGTAATTTTTTCAGAAGGGCCAGGGGGAGCCGGCTAGGCTACCCATGGTTATTTACTCCGACAGTAGTCCCCGAAGCTGATCGAGCTTCGAGGCTAACAAAGGGACGAGAAGTTAGGTCAGCTTCCTATCCCGAGGGGCCGGCTTTGCTTGTGCGCGCCGTCTTCGGAAAGCTCCGTTTCTTGTAGGCGGGAACGTGGGTTGTCCTGCGAGCTGACCCCGCGCCATTCTGTGGGCCACGTGGCGAGGAAGTCCTACCAACGCACGCGCGCGACGGGACGCCGCCGCAGGCCCGGGCCCGCCACTCGCGGGCCTCGGTCCGAGCGTGGATCTTCTGCGGCCCACATGGACCGCTCGCCTTCCCGCGGCGGTTTTATTCTGCCATCAAGGCACAATAATCGTGGGACATGGGGGAGTGGGCGCAGTTGATCCCCACGTTCCCCCACGCCGCGCCTCCTCGGCTCCGCCGCGCGGTCTATAAGTAGGAGGAGGAGGGGGAGCGGCAGAGGCTCGCGCACTCTCCCTCACTCCGCCCCTTTTCGCCCTCCTTCTTCTTCTCTTCGCCGCAGCAACTCTTCACAGCGCCGTTCCGTCGTCGCTTCGTCTTGCTCCCCGCCGCAGCAACCCCTTGCCGCGCCGTTTCGCCGTCGCTTCGTCTTGCTCCCTGCCGCATTGCTCCCATGGTGTTGTCGAGCTCGTGGGATGGCTCCAACGTCCACGGGGACCACGTCGAGTTCCTCCGCCGGACGTGGCGTCTGCCCGGCGAGAACCTAGTGCGGGTTCGTCAAGCGCTGGCGAGGGAGATTTCGCCGGTGCCGGAGGAGGGCGAGCGGGTGATCTTCCGCTCGCACTGCCTGCACGGCTTCAGCCTCCTGGCGAGCGGATTTCTTCGAGCCTTCCTCGAATTCTACCACCTCTAGCCGCATCACCTAACGTCCAATGCGGTGATGCTGCTATCGGCCTTCGTCACCCTGTGCGAGGGTTTTCTTGGAGTTCTCCCCACGCTCGAGCTCTGGGGAGAGTTCTTCCAAAGCAAGCTCGGCACCGTCGTCGCGGGCATGCCCGCCCCCTGCGCTGATCGGGCCAGGTCGCTGTCTCAGGCCGGGAACGCAGCCGTCTCTCGGCTTCGGGTGATGATCCAGTCAGAGGGCCTGACCGGAGCCGACTTGGTGGCCGCCTTCATGGAGCGCCGGGTTCTTCCGCTCCAAGGCCGGCCTCACATGATCTGCCAGATGAGCGGCCGCTTCAACCCGTGCCGGCTGAGCACCAGGGAGATGCCTCATGCAGAGGTGTCTTACATGGTGAGTTACATCTCCAACTGCAAGCTCGCCGAGGATTGGCGATACGGCAAGGAGCCGTATTCCCACGCCAACCCTCCGCCTGCCGTAAGTTTTTTCTTCTCTTTTCTTTTTTTTGTAGCCGGCCTCATGATAGCCGACTCTTGATCAATTGGTTTGCCTTTAGCAGAACCCTCTTCTTCCGCCGACAGCTGGGGCCACGGGGGTAGAGCGCCAACTCCTCCCTGACCGCACGGTGGACGACGCCGATGATCCGGACCTGGGAGCGGCCGCCATGGAAGACGCCATCGTGGGGGAAGGCAACGAGGCCGGAGGCGCGGGACTCGGGGCCAGCTTCAAGGACTGGCCGGATGACGACGAGGTCGAAGTCGCCCCGCACCGCCAGCCGGCGCCCGATCATCAAGGCGCGGGCTCGTCTGCCGTGCCGGCTGCCCGTGGCGGTGCGCAGAAGCGCCGGGCCGCGTCGACCTTCTTCGGCAGCCGGCCGAAAAAATCTAGGGCTTCCACGGCGGCGACCAAGCGGGATGAGGCGGCCGCAAAGGCGGCCCGCTTCCGCAAGGTGGTGAAGCAGCCGTAGGCGGTCTCTGCGTAAGTCGTCGAATGTCTTGCGTATATTTTTTTGTTGTCTTTTTCGACCGAAGCTCTTCTAAGCCTTTCTTTGCTTGCCGGACAGGGTGCCGCTTTCTCTTGAGCGAGGTCCTGGCGGCTCCGTAGTCGGGCCGACTGGAGGGTCCTCAAGCTCCCGCCGCGTGGATCCCCGCGCCGACCTTAGGGAGGCCACGGAGTGGAACGCACGGGAGGTACAGGAGGAGCGGGAGGCGGCGGAGCGAAGGACCGCCCATGCGACGAAGGAGCAGGCCGACGCGGTGGCCAAGGCCCGGGCGAAGGCGGCAGCCACGGAGACGGAGGCGGAGGCCTCGCACAACCGGCCTCTGCTGCTCGTCGTTCCCCTCCGCGCTGTGGCCCCCAACATTCCCGTGCCCCCGTCGGAGGAGGTCGACCAAGGCCCGCCGGTGATGGAGAGGCGGGAGGACCACGTGATCCTCGTGGAGGGGGCATCATAGACGGCGCCGACTAGAGCGGGCCAAAGCGGCCAATCAGCTACGGCGCCAGAGCAGCCGTCCAGGGGCGAGCCGGAGGCAGGGGCCGGCCTCGAGGTGCAGCCGGCATCGCGCCGGCGTGCTGGGGGTGGCGCCTCCGCGCCGGAACCGCACTGAGCAGCGGGCTCCAGCCAGACGGCTGAGGCCCTGGAGGCGGCCAACGCCAGCACGTCCGAGTGGACTCCTAGCGGGGGGACGGGCGAGCTGAACGCGGCGGGCCAGGAGGTCCGGAATCGGCTTCAAGCTCAGCCCGCCTCGCTGCAACGATACACCCAAGAGTTTCTCTCGACGCGGGCCGTCATCCGGGTGAGTCTTCTGGTCTTGGTTATTTTGCTCTTTTGACTTCTTCCATGGGGGCGCGTCAGCGCACCCACTGGGTGTAGTCCCCGAGTTCCGAGCCAGCTACTGCGCAGGCGGCTTGGAACTTACTAGGTTCTGACAACTTAACTTATCCTTGCTTCCTGTATAATGTTTCAGGAGTATCACAACCTCCGTGCAGCCGCCTTCAACTCCCAGGCTCAGGAGCTGGGCAGGAGAACCGATGACCTGACCAGCAGCCGGAGTGTGTATTTGTCTCATTCATCTCCTGTGGGGGCGCGTCAGCGCACCCACTGGGTGTAGTCCCCGAGATTCGGGCCGACTGCTGAGCAGCCGGGTCGGATCTTCCTTGACGACTTCACCTTATTAATTTTTCCTTTGTCTTCATGCTTGCAGGAGCCAATGCCGACTTGAGGGAGCAGCTCAGCGGGGCCGAGGCCGCCCTTCGTGCCAAGGAAGCCGAGTACAGTGCCTTGGTCCTGGAGCATGACCGCCTGGCCAAGAAGTTGGCCGACCAGGAGAAGAGCCACAAGGCGGCCCTGAAGAAGGCGCAGGACAACGGGGACGCCCTGAAGGCGGAGTTCGAGACCGAAGCGGCGGGCTGGGCTGAAGCGAAGCAGGCACTGAGCGAGGGCTTCAGCCGTATCAAGGATCTGATCGACGGTAAGCCGCCTTCTTCACTCCCTGCTTGCCCTTTGATCCTTGATTTGTGTTCTGACTTGTGCTGCTTTTGTTCTCTGTGCAGACTACTTTCCCGGCTACTCCGTCTTCGCCACCCAATCCATCGAGGCCCATCGCGAGGCACGCCGGCAGGCGGGGGCTGAAATCGCGCCGGACGCAAGCCGGACGCTCGAGGAGCAGCTCTTGGCGGTCCAAGCCCGGCTGCAGCCGGCTCACCGTATGCTCCGCCGCCTCCAGCGCGCCAGGGCGCAGGTGTTGGCCGCCCTCTGGCCAAGAGAGACAATTCCCCGCACCCGAGTCGGACTGCCGACTGGCTGGAGGTGGCGGTTGGCCGCTTCGAGGCCTGGAAGGCGTCGGCAGCCCAGCTTGGAGCTGGGCGGGCGCTGGAGTTCGTCCGAGCCTGGTATCCGGGGCTGAACCTGGACCAGCTACGCACCTGGCGGCTGGAGGCCGACGAAGAGTTGGAGGAGGTGCGGCCGGCTATCGCTCAGCGCGCTTCGACGATCGCCGAGTGTACTGACATCAGCGTCTTCGCTCCTGAGATCAATGACGCAGGCGTTGCCCAGCCGGAGGAGTGGTTCGGGCTGGACCCGGCAGCGGGTGAAGACTCGGCAGAGGAGATCGCCTCCAGTGATGAAGGCGAAGACGACGAAGGAGAGGAAGGCGAAGACGTTGAGCCGATTGGTGAAGCGGGCAGCCAACCTCAGCCTGATCGTGCCTCCGGTAACAAGGCGCGTTCTAGCGCGCCCTCTGCGGGAGGCGGTGATCATGCCGAGGTTCACCAGCCGGCCACTCCTCCAGCCGGCACTGCCATCTCCACCGACCTGCCCGACTCGATAGTCGCTCCCTTGGCTTAGTCTGTGTAGGATCTAGAAGTAGATGTGTCTAGAGGGGGGCGATTAGACACTTAGTGCTAAAGTAGCAATTTTTAATCTTTTTCGGTTTAAGTGGAGTTTAGGCACAATTTCAACACACACAATACATATCAAGCAAGCATGCAAAGAGTATATGAGCAGCAGAATGTAAAGCATGCAACTTGCAAGAATGTAAAGGGAAGGGTTTGGAGAGATCAAACACAATTGGAGACACGGATGTTTTTCCCGTGGTTCGGATAGGTGGTGCTATCCTACATCCACGTTGATGGAGACTTCAACCCACGAAGGGTAACGGTTGCGCGAGTCCACACAGGGCTCCACCCAAGGGCAACGGTTGCGCGAGTCCATGAAGGGCTCCACCCACGAAGGGTCCACGAAGAAGCAACCACCCACAAAGGGTCCACGAAGAAGCAACCTTGTCTATCCCACCATGGCCATCGCCCACGAAGGACTTGCCTCACTAGCGGTAGATCTTCACGAAGTAGGCGATCTCCTTGCCCTTACAAACTCCTTGGTTCAACTCCACAATCTTGTCGGAGGCTCCCAAGTGACACCTAGCCAATCTAGGAGACACCACTCTCCAAGAAGTAACAAATGGTGTGTAGGTAATGAACTCCTTGCTCTTGTGCTTCAAATGATAGTCTCCCCAACACTCAACTCTCTCTCTCATAGGATTTGGATTTGGTGGAAAGAAGATTTGAGTGGAAAGCAACTTGGGAAGGCTAGAGATCAAGATTCATATGGTAGGAATGGAATGTCTTGGTCTCAACACATGAGTAGGTGGTTCTCTCTCAGAACATATGAGTTGGAATGATGTGTGTGTTCTGATGGCTCTCTCACTCGAATGAGAAAGAGGTGGAGGGGTATATATAGCCTCCACACAAAATCCAACCGTTACACAGTTTTCCAATCTCGGTGGGACCAAATCAATAAACTCGGTCTGACCGAAATAGTAAACCTAGTGACCGTTAGGAATTTCGGTGGGACCGACATGCAACTCGGTAGGACCGATTCGGTTAGGGTTTGGGCATAATGTAATCTCGGTGAGACCGATTACACAAACTCGGTGAGACCGAGTTTGGTAATTAGCTAACCAGAGAGTTAGTCAGGCAAACTCGGTGGGACCGATTTGCTGTTTCGGTGAGACCGAGTGGAACTCAGTGAGACCGAAAAGTTACAAAAGGGAAACACTGAGTTTACATTGCAATCTTGGTGGGACCGATTACACAAACTCGGTGGGACCGAGAATATTGCAATGGGTAACAGAGAGTTTGCAACCCCATCTCGGTGGGACCGAGATCCTTATCGGTAGAACCAAATTGCTAGGGTTTGGCAGTGGCTAATGACAAGAGAAACTCGGTGGCGCCGGATAGGAAGAATCGGTAGGACCGAGTTTGGCTTAGGGTTTAGGTCATATGTGGATATGGGAAAGTAGTTGAGGATTTTGGAGCATATCATTAAGCACATGAAGCAAGAGGCTCGTTAAGAAACACCTCATCCCTCCTTGATAGTATTGTCTTTTCCTATGGACTCAATGTGATCTTGGATCACTAAAATATAAAATGAAGAGTCTTGAGCTTTTGAGCTTGAGCCAATCCATTGTCCTTAGCATTTTGAGGGTTCCACTTTCACATCCATGCCATGCCACTCCATTGTTGAACTTATCTGAAACATGCTAGATAGAAGTGTTAGTCCAACAAGAGATATGTTGTCATCAATTATCAAAACCACCTAGGGAGCACTTGTGCTTTCAATCTCCCCATTTTTGGTAATTGATGGCAACATACATCAAAGCTTTAGATAAAGATATACAGAACAGCAAGTAAAGCTTTGGAAGAACATGTAGCAAGCATAGGCTCCCCCTACATGTATGCACTCATGTAAATATGAAATATAGAGGCATGTGAGAGCATAATCATGACAGAGTAGGCAATGTGTTACATGTATCTTGGCCATACGCATCAGAGCAAAAGATTATTAAGGAAAATACCTTCATGCTCATGAGTCCTTCTTGCAAACAGTATGTACATAAGCAAGAACTCCTCATACTCATGATTTTGATGCATATACTTACCTTGTGGTCTCGAGTTGGCTTAGGATGGAATGAACCTGCAAACAAGGTTAGATAACACAGGTACATCCACTAGCTAGAGCAAACAAACGAAACCACAAGAATGCCAAGACTGGGATGACATGTAGAGAGTGATAACATTGGATTCAACATGTCCCCAAGAATAAAGATATGCAATGAATTTGGCTGATTTCTTTTCCCTTAGGTGTCTTGCTCCCCCTAAATCTTACATGGGATATTGGGAGAAGATAGGAAACAGAAAATCAGAGCTGAATAGAACTTAATTCAAATGAGTTCATATGAACATGTCTTTCCCCCAAAAAGACATGTGGCATCTCTCCTCTTGAACATCAAGCATCTGGGATCCTTGAGTATTTTTCTCTCCCTGGAAATCTCTCTCTCCCCCTTAACAACATCTGGGATCCTTGAGACTTTCTCTCCCCCTTAATACTTTTTCTCTCTTGGTGTGATCTCTCTTTCCTACAAGCTTTGATGTGATCTCTCTCTCCCCCTTTGACATCAATTTCCAAGAAGGTTTTTCCTGGAATCCGTCGAATGGGTTTGGTCCTTGAGATTCAGCACAAAGCAGAGGATAAAATTGTGATGCTTGTGGAGGACAAGATTCATTGAGTGGAGCTGGATCATAAGAAATGTAGAACAAGTGGCAAACTGTTTTTCTGATTGCAAAGTCAGTGGCACCGAGTGGCACATTTCGGTGGTACCGAAAAGATTCGGTTGGACCGAAATTTGCAAGTCGGTGAGACCGAGTTTACACAGAGAAAAACACTTGTCACCTCAGCTCACTAGTCAAGTAAGATCTCACAAAGATTTGCAATGAATTAGCTGAAGGATTTGCAAGAAATTTGATGCAGAAATATGCAGAACAAGAACAAAAAGAAAAGAGTGAAAGTTTCTAGATGAAGTTTTTTTTTGTTTTTTTGTTTTGTTTGAGAGAGAAGGAAACAAATATGCAAGGAACAAATGCAATTACTCAGAAAAGGACACAAGAGAACTTCATCTAGAATTGGGCGGTGACATAGTCACCTATGTTAGAGTATATTGACTTAGGAGTCAAGTGAGGACACTTGATCATAGGTCATACTCATCGTTTAAGCTCAAAATGGGGTTACCATTTTTCGTTTAAGCATCTTGATGTATTCACATCTTGTTGAGTTGCTTTGACTCATGTCTTGGAGTAAAGCTTCTCTAAGATGGAATGACATACCTTGGGTGGTGATGTGGTTCTTGCTCATGTAGTTGAACTTGTGTGGGTGCTCAGGGTTGATGTAGTTCATCAAGAGTTGGGAGCACCACTTGGAGTTTGAGTTCATCTACCTACATGGGTTAGTTCTTGCAAGGAAGAGCACTTGTGTATCCAAAAATGACAATCATGAAGCTTAACATAGAATTTGTCAAAGGATATGTTTGAATGGTTTTGTGCTTCCTTGTCTTCAACCACTATTGTGTAGAGTCTTGGTCTTGTAGAGATTGCTCAAGATGTGAGTGAGTCGCAATCTCATGGAATTAAATTCAACCAAGCACCTACATGGGTTAGACAACATGCAAGGTGCAAATATATCCAAGACATAAGATAGTCATCATAAGAGATATATCATGGATTAGTCATAAGCTCATGTCTTGCATGTATCCAATGGAGTCTCTACTCCAAGTTCGAGGCATCAATGATGTTCAATTCTCCTCTCAACCTGCAAAACACTTTCTCATCAAGCGGTTTAGTGAATATATCCGCTAATTGCTTATCGGTGCGAACATGCTTAAGATTGATGTCACCCTTAGCAACATGATCTCGAATGAAATGATGACGAACTTCAATATGCTTAGTTCGAGAATGTTGTACAGGATTATGACCAATTTTGATAGCACTTTCATTGTCACAAAGCAGTGGAACATGTCTCACATAAATCCCATAATCTTTAAGAGTTTGAGTCATCCAAAGTAATTGAGCGTAACATGAACCAGCGGCAATGTATTCCGCTTCGGCGGTGGATAAGGATACCGAGTTTTGTTTCTTGGAAGACACAAGAGATCTACCAAGAAATTGACAAGTACCCGAAGTGGACTTTCTATCAACCTTGTCTTCGGCATAATCTGAGTCGAAATAGCCAACAAGATCAAAAGAAGACCTCTTAGGATACCAAATGCCAAAATTTGGTGTATGGATTAAATATCTCACTATCCTTTTCACAGCCTTAAGATGACAATCTTTAGGAGCAGCTTGATATCGAGCACACATGCACACCCTTAGCATAATATCGGGACGTGAAGCACATAGGTATAACAATGAACCAATCATAGAGAAATAAACCTTTTGATCAACAGGTTCACCATCTTTGGTCAAATCATTATGTCCACTAGTGGGCATGGGTGTAGACATACCTTTGCATTCTTGCATATTGAACTTCTTGAATAAGTCCTTGGTGTACTTTGTTTGAGAGACAAATGTACCTTCCTTAGTTTGCTTGATTTGCAACCCGAGAAAGAATTTGAGCTCACTCATCATAGACATCTCAAACTTCTCTGACATTAGCTTTCCAAACTTTTCACTAAAGAGAGGGTTAGTTGAACCAAATATGATGTCATCAACATAAATTTGGCATACAAATAGTTCTCCATTAACCCTTTTAGTAAAAAGAGTAGAATCAATTTTACCAATTTCAAAACCACTTGTAGTAAGGAACTTGGTCAAGCATTTATACCATGCTCTAGGAGCTTGTTTAAGACCATAAAGAGCTTTGTGAAGTTTGTAAACATGATTTGGTTTCTTAGGATTGACAAAGCCGGGAGGTTGTTTGACATAAACTTCCTCCTCTATTTCTCCATTTAGAAAAGCACTTTTAATGTCCATTTGGTACAAGGTGATATTATGGTGATTAGCATAGGCAAGTAAGATGCGAATGGACTCAAGTCTAGCAACGGGAGCATACGTCTCACCATAGTCCATACCTTCGACTTGTGTGTATCCTTGGGCGACGAGACGTGCTTTGTTGCGAACCACTTGTCCATCTTCATTTTGCTTGTTGCGAAACACCCATTTGGTACCAATGATGTTGTGGTTGTTGTCGGGCTTCTCAACCAATGTCCAAACTTGGTTTCTCTCGAAATTATGTAGCTCTTCATGCATAGCGTTTATCCAATCCGGATCTTCCAATGCTTCTTCAACCTTCATTGGTTCAATGCTAGAGATGAATGAATAGTTTTCACAAAAGTTAGCTAAACGAGTTTTTGAGCGAGTGATTCTCCCGGTTTGTATATCATTGATGATTTTCTCGACGGGATGATCTTTGGCAATTCTTGCTCGAACTCGTGAGAGCTTTTGCTTGGGTCTTTGTTGAGCATCTTCTTCATCCTGTTCTTCTTCTTGGCCTTCTTCATTGTTGACGTCGTCGTTCTCTTGTCGTGGTGGAGAAGGAGGTTGTTGATGTTCATCTTGACGTACTTCCTTGTTTTCTTCATCTTGGTGTGTCCCACTTGTGGATGCTTCCGTGTCGATTCTTGGTTCACCTTGTCGTGAAGTAGAAGCTTCCACTTGGACGGATGAAGTACTCTCCTTCACCTCTGTTGGACGAATTTTGCCAATGGACAAATCTTGAATTGCTTCTGAAGGGTCTTTGTCTCCTACATCAATTGGCAATTGCTCTACTTGCGAGCCATTAGATTCATCAAACTTCACATCTACCGTCTCTTCAACCTTTCGGGTGAAATTGTTGTAGACACGGTAAGTGTGAGAGTTTGAGCCATAACCAAGTAGAAAACTTCATGAGATTTAGGAGCAAACTTTGAACGACGATGCTTATCAAGAATGTAGCACTTTGAGCCGAATACTCGAAAGTATCCAACTTGAGGCTTGTTACCGGTGAGGAGCTCGTATGCCGTCTTGCCGAGTAGCTTGTGAAGATATAAGCGATTTATTGCGTGACAAGCTGTCTCAACCGCTTCTGCCCAAAAGTGCTTTGGCGTCTTGTATTCATCAAGCATTGTCCTTGCCATTTTGATGAGCGTCCGGTTCTTCCTCTCAACAACTCCATTTTGTTGAGGTGTGTATGTAGCCGAGAACTCGTGTGAAATCCCTTCTTCGTCAAGAAAGGTGTCCACATTTGCGTTCTTAAACTCCGTTCCGTTGTCACTCCGAACCTTCTTGATCTTCACATCAAACTGATTTTGGGCTTTCCTAGCGAAGTTTCTGAAGATCTTCTGGACCTGCGATTTGTCATTGAGGAAAAACACCCACGTAAATCTTGAAAAATCATCAACTATAACTAGACCAAAGGAATTTCCACCGAGACTCTTGTAGGCATTGGGACCAAAAAGATCCATGTGAAGCAGCTCGAGTGGCCTCCTTGTGGTCATCATGTTCTTCACAGGATGTCTTCCTCCAACCTGTTTACCTGCTTGACAAGCACTGCAAAGTCTATCCTTATCAAATATGACATCGTTAACTCCAAGGATATGATTTCCTTTAATAAGCTTGTCAAGGTTTCTCATGCCAACGTGACCTAGTCGTCTATGCCACAACCAGCCTTTTGAGGATTTAGCAACAAAGCAAGTTTTAGGTTGTGCCTTTTTAGAGAAATCGACAATGTAAAGATCACCTCTACGCATACCCGTAAAGACCATTTTATGATTGTCTCGACGAAATACTTGGCAATCTACCTCAGTAAATAGGACATTCAAACCGAAATTAGCAAGTCTAGATACTGAAAGTAAGTTGTAACCAAGAGATTCAACGAGCATGACATTTTGAATGGAACTATCATGTGAGATGGCCACCTTACCAAGGCCAACCACTTTACCCTTTGAATTATCACCAAAGGTGACATATTTTCGAGGGCCATTGTTTTCAGCAAGCTCACGAAACATCTCTTCATCTCCGGTCATATGATTAGTGCATCCACTATCAAGAACCCATTCCTTTCCTCCTGATTCATATCCCCGAAGATTTGCCATAAGACCAAAATGTCTCATTGCATTATCAAGATCGGAGTCACTATCATCATCATCATCATCATCATCATCATAATATTCATGTTCATCATGATCTTGTGACTCATCATTTCCTAGAGAGGGTAATTCATTAGATAAATGATCAAAGTGGTTACTTTTATGAATTCTTATAGCTTTGAGTATGATATCATTAATGATTCCAACATCTCCTTTAGCATGCTTAAGATTGGCAAGTTCAAGAAGACATTTACCAAAACTAGGATCACTAGAGTTCATCTTACTCAAGGCAATAGATTTATGGAGAATTTCATCCAAAGTTTTCAAGGAGTGATTGGGAAACCGTTCCTCAAGAAATTTCCATATAGTATAGGCGCAATTTTGAGTAGGAAAACTAGCAATCAAATCTTTGGGCAATCCTCTAATGATGAGCTCAATAGTTCTAAGATTGCGAATCATGTCAATATCTTCATCTAGGGTAGGATGCAAGGGATCAATATGAGGTGCACAAGGGCTAGTAATATACTTGTTCAAATGATATTGATTGAAGATTACAAGCATCTCATTTTTCCACTCATGAAAATACTTTCCATCAAGAATGGGCACTCTATGTCTAAGACTCCCTAAAGTAGACACATCCATCTTCCTCCAATGGTGATTAAACCAAGGCAATGGAGACCTGGCTCTGATACCACTTGCAGGATCTAGAAGTAGATGTGTCTAGAGGGGGGGGGGGTGATTAGACACTTAGTGCTAAAGTAGCAATTTTTAATCTTTTTCGGTTTAAGTGGAGTTTAGGCACAATTTCAACACACACAATACATATCAAGCAAGCATGCAAAGAGTATATGAGCAGCGGAATGTAAAGCATGCAACTTGCAAGAATGTAAAGGGAAGGGTTTGGAGAGATCAAACACAATTGGAGACACGGATGTTTTTCCCGTGGTTCAGATAGGTGGTGCTATCCTACATCCACGTTGATGGAGACTTCAACCCACGAAGGGTAATGGTTGCGCGAGTCCACACAGGGCTCCACCCAAGGGCAACGGTTGCACGAGTCCACAAAGGGCTCCACCCACGAAGGGTCCACGAAGAAGCAACCACCCACAAAGGGTCCATGAAGAAGCAACCTTGTCTATCCCACCATGGCCATCGCCCACGAAGGACTTGCCTCACTAGCGGTAGATCTTCACGAAGTAGGCGATCTCCTTGCCCTTACAAACTCCTTGGTTCAACTCCACAATCTTGTCGGAGGCTCCCAAGTGACACCTAGCCAATCTAGGAGACACCACTCTCCAAGAAGTAACAAATGGTGTGTAGGTAATGAACTCCTTGCTCTTGTGCTTCAAATGATAGTCTCCCCAACACTCAACTCTCTCTCATAGGATTTGGATTTGGTGGAAAGAATATTTGAGTGGAAAGCAACTTGGGAAGGCTAGAGATCAAGATTCATATGGTAGGAATGGAATGTCTTGGTCTCAACACATGAGTAGGTGGTTCTCTCTCAGAACATATGAGTTGGAATGATGTGTGTGTTCTGATGGCTCTCTCACTCGAATGAGAAAGAGGTGGAGGGGTATATATAGCCTCCACACAAAATCCAACCGTTACACAGTTTTCCAATCTCGGTGGGACCGCATCAATAAACTCGGTCTGACCGAAATAGTAAACCTAGTGACCGTTAGGAATTTCGGTGGGACCGACATGCAACTCGGTAGGACCGATTCGGTTAGGGTTTGGGCATAACGTAATCTTGGTGAGACCGATTACACAAACTCGGTGAGACCGAGTTTGGTAATTAGCTAACCAGAGAGTTGGTCAGGCAAACTCGGTGGGACCGATTTGCTCTTTCGGTGAGACCGAGTGGAACTCGGTGAGACCGAAAAGTTACAAAAGGGAAACATTGAGTTTACATTGCAATCTCGGTGGGACCGATTACACAAACTCGGTGGGACCGAGAATATTGCAATGGGTAACAGAGAGTTTGCAACCCCATCTCGGTGGGACCGAGATCCTTATCGGTAGAACCGAATTGCTATGGTTTGGCAGTGGCTAATGACAAGAGAAACTCGGTGGCGCCGGATAGGAAGAATCGGTAGGACCGAGTTTGGCTTAGGGTTTAGGTCATATGTGGATATGGGAAAGTATTTGAGGATTTTGGAGCATATCATTAAGCACATGAAGCAAGAGGCTCATTAAGCAACACCTCATCCCTCCTTGATAGTATTGGCTTTTCCTATGGACTCAATGTGATCTTGGATCACTAAAATATAAAATGAAGAGTCTTGAGCTTTTGAGCTTGAGCCAATCCATTGTCCTTAGCATTTTGAGGGTTCCACTTTCACATCCATGCCATGCCACTCCATTGTTGAACTTATCTGAAACATGCTAGATAGAAGTGTTAGTCCAACAAGAGATATGTTGTCATCAATTATCAAAACCACCTAGGGAGCACTTGTGGTTTCAGTCTGCCATCCTTGTTTTTTCCTGCTTGTTGCCTTTTGAACAACTTTATTAAACTTGCGCAGTTCCACCCACTGGGGGTGTATTCGAACTATGTTGAATGCTGGCCTTTTGAAGGTCTTTTATGTAAATATTATTATGTGTTTGGTTTCCATTCATGTATGCTTTTTATCCTTAGGCTGTTTCCTTTGCCGCCTTCCCCTTCTGGGAAGGCAAGTACTCGAGCTTTCTTAGATTGGAGCGAGGTGAATGGAAGCCGGCCGGCCGGCTACTCTGGTAGCCGGTCGGCGGTGGGAGAAAAATCGGCTTTTGTTATATTAGTCCATTAGTCCCTAGCCGTTTTTCGTGTGGGCACCCGTTCCTGCCTTTAACTCTTGCCAGCCGGACAGCCGGTTCTTCGAACTGCAACTTTTGGCAAGAGAAGGCTTGGGAGCCGGCACACTACTTGTCTAACTATGGGTAGGACTTCTAATATAACTCCAGGCGGCCAGTCCCCGGACCGACTAGTCGAACCCGGTGCCGGACGGAAAAAGTGAATGCAATGACAAGGCCGTAAGCATGATATTTTTCATTCATGGATAAAAGATGGCAGTCCCCGAGCTCTCCTCGGGGGGGGGGGGGACTATTGTCTCGTACTTAGTACAAAAGTTAGCGTGATACATACTGCATTTCAACTGTAAAACCTTCGGAGGAGGTTGGCGTTCCATGGTCGTTCTGACTCCTTGCCGGAGTCATCTCTCTTTTGTGCCTTCGGCTTCTGCGCGTCGATCAGGTAGTAGGAGTCATTGCCTAAGGCTCTGCTGATGACGAAGGGGCCCTCCCAAGGGGCCGAGAGCTTGTGCTGGCCGGCTGTTCGCTGGATCAGCCGGAGCACAAGATCGCCCTCTTGGAAGGATCTTGGCTTGACCTTCCGGCTGTGGTAGCGGCACAGGCCCTGCTGATAGATGGCGGACCGGCTAAGGGCTAACAACTGGCCTTCTTCCAGCAGGTCGACACCGTCTTCTCGTGCTTCCTTGGCCTCGGCTTCCATGTACATGGTCACCCGAGGCGAGTCGAACTCGATGTCAGTTGGGATGACCACCTCGGCACCATATACGAGGAAGAAAGGAATGAAGCCGGTTGTCTTGTTTGGTGTAGTGCGCAGACTCCAAAGGACAGCCGGCAGCTCATCGAGCCAACAGCTGGCTGAACGCTCCAGTGGTACGATCAGTCGGGGCTTGATGCCGGAAAGGATGAGGCCGTTGGCTCGCTCGACCTGGCCGTTTGACTGCGGGTGGGCAACGGACGCTAGGTCCAACCGGATCCCTTGCGTCGCGCAGAAACGTGCCAAGGCTCCCTTGGCGAAATTCGTGCCATTGTCGGTGATGATGCTGTGTGGTACGCCGTACCGAGTTGTTATATCTGCGATAAATGTCACGGCAGTCAGCCCATTCAGCTTCTTGATCGGCTTTGCCTCAATCCATTTGGTGAATTTGTCCACGGCGACAAGCAGATGTGTCATGCCGCCGCGCGCCGTCTTGAATGGGCCCACCATGTCCAGTCCCCAAACGGCGAAGGGCCAAGTGAGGGGAATGGTCTTGAGTGCTGAAGCCGGCATGTGTTTCTTGGAGCTGAAGAGTTGGCACCCTTTGCAATGTTTAACTAACCCCTTGGCGTCATCCAAAGCAGTCGACCAAAAGAAACCATGGCGGAAGGCTTTGGCGACAAGTGATCTTGAGGCCGCATGGTGGCCGCATTCTCCTTGATGGATGTCTCTGAGGATTACAATGCCCTTCTCTTGCTCGACGCATCGCTGGAGGACTCCAGTGACACTGCGCTTGACGAGTTCTCTGTTGACGATTGTGTATGCTCCGGCTCGGCGTTGGACTTGTCTTGCCTCTACTTCGTCAGCCGACAGATCTTGGTTTATTAGGAAGTTGAGGATGGATTGAGCCCATGACGGAGCTGCGACTTCTTCTATTGCCAAAACGGCTACTGCGACCAGGGAGGGCGGGCTGGGTGGTGAAATGCTGGAGTCGGCCGCCGCCTGTTGTGTTGGTGTAGTCTCCGGGCCGACTACCGCAGTCCCCGAGCCGGGTGTGGCAGTGCCCGGGTCGGGTGTAACTACGGAAGTCCCTGAGCCGCCTACTGATGCCCCCTGGCCGACTATCGAAGTCCCCGGGTCACCTACTTGGTTCTTCGAGCCGGCTGCGTCGGGGTCAGGTGGCACGAAGATGGAATCGGACTCTGGAGACGGCTTGATAGACGGCTTGAAGAGGCGTTGTAGAGAGACACCGGTTGGTATTGCTTGCCGAGTGGAGCCTATTCGAGCCAGGGCGTCAGCTGGCTCGTTGTCGGCTCATGGTACGTGGAGGAACTCGCATCCTTCAAAATACCCACTGATCTGTTGAATGAGGAAGCGGTAGCTTGCCATATTTGCGTCCTTGGCATCCCAGCCGCCGGATGATTGCTGGACCACCAAGTCCGAGTCGCCATAACATAGGATCCGGCGAATGCCGAGTTCTTTGGCAAGCCGGAGCCCGTGTATGAGCGCCTCGTACTCGGCCACGTTGTTGGAGGCGGAAAAGTGAATTTGCAGCATGTATCTGAGCTTGTCCCCTTTGGGAGAGGTGAGGACGACGCCGGCTCCCAAGCCGGTGCGCATCTTGGACCCATCAAAGTGCATGCGCCAATGAGTGGAGTCGGGAGCCGGCGGTAGGTACTGGGTCTTGGTCCAATCGACGAGGAAGTCGGCCAATGCTTGGGACTTGATGGTGGTGCGAGGCTGGTAGAAGATCGTGTAGGGGGCTAGCTCGATGGCCCATTTCGCCACCCGGCCGGATGCATCCCGGCTGCCTATGATCTCGGCCAGCGGGGCGGTGCATACGACCGTGATGGGATGCTCTTGGAAGTAGGGCTTCAGCTTCTTGGCGGCGAAGTACACGCCATAGCACATCTTTTGGTAGTGCGGGTAGTTCTGCTTCAAGGTAGACAGTACCTCGCTCAAATAGTACACCGGCCTCTGGACCGGATGGGCTTGGCCTTCTTCTGGGCGTTGGACTACGATGACGGTGCTGACCACCCGGCTGGTTGCGGCGATGTAGAGGAGCATGGGCTCTTTCTCAGTCGGCGCCACCAGGACAGGCGGCATGGCCAGCATCTTCTTCAGCTCGTGAAAAGCTCGATCGGCTTGGTCATTCCACTCGAAGTGGTTGGTCTTCTTCATGAGGCGGTAGAGGGGAAGAGCTTTCTCTCCGAGCCGGCTGATGAAGCGGTTCAGGGAGGCCAAGCATCCGGTAAAGTTCTGGACGTCTCGAAGTTTGGTGGGAATCGCCATTCTCTCAATGGCCTTGATCTTTACTGGGTTGCATTCGATGCTGCGTTCGGAGACCAGGAAGCCTAGGAGCTGGCCGGCTGGCACTCCGAACATGCATTTCTCGGGGTTGAGCTTGATTTGGAACCGGCGTAGGTTCTCAAATATTTCCTTGAGGTCTTCCAGCAAGGTGCCGCACTTCTCCGTCTTCACCACAATGTTGTCTATGTAGACGTGGGCATTTCTGCCGAGTTGCTTGAGGAGGCACTTCTGCATGCAACGCTGAAAAGTGGCACCGGCATTTCTCAAGCCGAATGTCATAGTCAGGTAGCAGAAGGCTTTGAATGGCGTGATGAAGGCGGTCTTCAGGCGGTCTGCCGGATCTAACTTTATCTGGTGATACCCTGAGTAAGCATCCAAGAAACTCAACAGCTCGCATCCAGCCGTGGAGTCTATCACTTGGTCAATCCTTGGCAGGGCAAAGGGATCTTTTGGGCAGGCCTTGTTGAGGCTCGTGTAGTCTATACACATGTGCCACTTGTTGTTCTTCTTTAGCACGAGGACCGGGTTAGTGAGCCACTCTGGAAAGAAAACTTCCATAATGAAGCCGGCTGCCAGAAGCCGGGCTATCTCCTCTCCCACAATCCTGCGTTTCTCCTCCGACAGTCGGCGGAGGGGTTGTTTGACCGGCTTTGCGTCTTCTCGGACGTGTAGTTTGTGCTCGGCGAATTCCTCCGGAACACCCGGCATGTCCTTGGGGGGCCATGCAAAGATGTCCCGATTCTCACGGAGGAAATCGGCGAGCTCGCCTTCCTATTTGCTGTTTAGGTTTGCCCCGATGACGGCAAACCTCTCTGGGTGCTCGAGGTCAAGAGGTATCTTCTTCGTCTCCTTGGCCGGCTGGAAAGATCCTTGAGCATCATGCTCCTTGGGATCGGGGGACAAGGCCGACTGCTTGCCGGCCATGGCCACGACTCGGTCCAACATCTTCTTTTCTTCGGCAATCACAAGGGACTCGGCCAGCCGGCTGCTGGCTGCTGCGCACTCAGAGGACTTCTTGTAATCGCCGGCTAGGGTGATGACACCTTTGGTGCTCGGTATCTTCACCTTGAGGTATGCATAGTGGGGAACTGCCATGAACCTAGCCAAGGCAGGTCGGCCAAGCAATGCATGGTAGGCGCTTTCCAGGTCCACCACTTCAAACCAGATCGCTTCCCGGCGGAAATGCTCCTTGTCCCCAAAAAGTACATCAATCTTGATCTTGCCAATGGGGGCACAGGACAGGCCGGGTACGATGCCATGGAACACAGTCCGAGTAGGCATGAGTTGCTTCGTCTTGACATTCAGCTTCTCCATGGTGTCACGGTACAGGATGTTGATGCTGCTCCCGCCGTCTATCAGCACGTGGGAGAAACGGGCAGCGCGTCTATCCGTTGCAAGGGTGGCATCCAAAACCAACGCATAAGAGCCGGGAGACGGCATCACCTCTGGGTGGTCGGTCCGGCTCCAGCTGATAGGTTTTTCTGACCAGTGCATGTGCTCGGCGGGGTTGGCAACAACCATGCCGACTTCTTGGTGCTCTCGGCGTTTGCTGCGCCGGTCTTCGGGATGGCTAGTAAAGATGACATAGGCGGCATGCTCGTCGGGGAACTCATCGTGCACGGCTCCGACTGCGGGCCGAGCAGCCGGCGGCTGCGGAGGCGGCGGACCGGTAGGCGGAGGCGGTGCGAGCCCTTCGCCTTTGGAGATTCGGGTGAGCCAGTGGCACATCCGGGTCGTGTGGTTGGACGGCTTCGCGCCGCTGTGGAACTTGCACGGGGCGTCGAGAGTCTGCTCGTAGGAGAAGGCCGGCTGCCAAGCTGGCTTGCCGCCCCTCTGCTTCTTGGGTGCGGGCCGCACTTCGGGCTGCTCATCTTCGACTGTGGCCACCTGCCGACTAGTGGAGGGCGGCATGGGGCCCTTGCGCTTGTGGTCGTTCTGGTGTGGGCGTCGGCTGGAGTCCCCAGTCGGCGTCTTGGGCGCCGGGTTGAGTACCTTTCCGATCGCGTCTACCCGGAGTTCGGTCTTCATCGAGGAGTTGGCGGTGGCGTACTTGTCCGCTATGACCAGAAGCTCGTCGAGGGTAGTCGGCTTGTCGTAGAGGAGCTTGTGCTTGAGGAGGGTGCCTTCTCGGCACCCGGTAGTGAAGTATTCTACGGCTTGCACCTCGTGCACCCCTTTGCAAGAGTTGCAGAGATCGGCCCAACGCGCGAGGTAGTCGCAAGTGGACTCGGAGGGGCCTTGTACGCACAAGGAGAGCTGTCTGGGCTTGGGAGCCCGCTTGTAGGTGCTGGTGAAGTTGCAGACGAAGGCTTCTGTGAAGTCTAGCCAGCTGTTGATGCTATATGGCTTGAGGCTGTTGAGCCAGGTCCGCGCCGTGCCCTGCAGCATGAGGGGCACGTACTTCACGACAACGCGCCTGTTGCCGTTGGCTATGCTAACCGCCGTGGAGTAGTCGATCAACCAATCTTCCGGCTTCACGGAGCCGTTGTACTTGGGCTTGTCTCTTGGGAGCGAGAACCCTTTGGGGAAAGGCTCGTCGCGGATGCGGGGGCCGAAGCAAGGCGGGCCGACATCGTCTTCTTCTTCTAGCGCCAGGGATCGCGCCAGGCGGTCGATCCGATGGCGGGCGTCGTTCTCGCCGACTCCTTTGCGGTGACCTAGCCGACCGCTGAGAGTCGGATGCGCAACAGGCGGCGGGGTGGGGTATCTCTCTCCATGGGGCCGGGGCGGAGGCGGGTTGCCCCGCCACTCCACGGCCCGGGGGTGGCCTTCTGCGTCTCGCTCGATGGAGATTCGGGTTCGGGTTCGGCTGGCAGCCGGCTCTTTCTCGTGCCGCGCGCGGGTTTTACCCGCAGTCGGCGTCCGGGACGTCGCGCCGTGATCTCAGCGCGGGGGAGGGCTTTCCGCGCGGGCGTCGGCTTCGTGCCGCTACGCGGCCGCATCGATTAGCTGCTGGATGCGTCTGGTCATGTGGGTGAGTTCTTCGGCCCCCAATCCGTCTAGCTCGTCTACGGCCGCCTGGGCGGCACGCAGGTTCTCAAGTGGAGTGGCGTAGACTGGGCGGTCGACTCCTGGCGTGTCGGCAATGACAGCGCCGCGCTGCCTGACAACGCCGGCCCGGCTGGGCCCGCCTGGGGGAGGCGTGCCAAAGGCGGCGCGGTCGGCTTCGCGCCGGTGGGCCTCAATGAGGCGTCTCATGGAAGCCAACTTTCGGCCCTCCGCGAGGAGGGCGAGGCGGCGAGCCTCCAGTGCTTCGGCATCGGCATCGGCCGGGAGGGGGATGGTCAAGTCGTGGACCGCCGCATGCGGGGCGTCGTGGGCGCTTTCGTCAGAAGCGCCGCCGTGGCCGATGACCATCACCTCGGTGGTGACAGCGTTGTAGCCATCGACCCGGGGAAGCGGGTCATTGTAGATCGTGACGTCGGTGGGGAAAGTGTCGAGTGAGGCCGTGTCGGAGTCGACAGGCATCGGATCGGTGGAGCCAACCGACTCCAAGTCCACAGCAGGCTCGCCGGAGGCATGGAGCTGGCCGAGGAGGTTGACGAGGTGGTCGGTGCCCGCGTCGGAGGCGAGCTCATCGGAGATGAGGGTCTTGTCAAGGAGATCGGCGAGGCTGCTCGCCGCACAGATGTTGGTGACGCCTTGCAGCGCGTCGTGGCAAGTGCCATCGAGCGTGCCGGGCTGGCTACGCTCGCGGGGGAGGAAGTGGGTTCCCATCCAGAACAGGTCTCCGGACGACGGTGCACCTTGCCCCACGGTGGGCGCCAAATGTCGGGTGGTAGGTGCGACATATGACAACGGGTGGCTTATCATTGTGGGAGCCAGTAAGACGTCGCCGGTGCCTGGAAACGGGATGAGGCGAAGACATGCACGCCGGCGAATCTTACCCAGCTTCGGGGCTCTCTGTGGAGATAACACCCCTACTGCTGCTCTGCGGGGTCTCCACATGATCACTAGATGAATAAATAGCTACACGATGCTCCTTCAGCTGTTTGGCAAGAGGAGGAAGAAGGGCAAGGCTTGCTCTCTTCTCCTCCCTATGTGGTGTCTAAAACTAGCAGGGATCGATATCCCTTTGCATGGATGCCCCGAGGGGTTTATATAGGCCTACCCCCCAGGGGTACAATGGTAATCCGGCTGGGCGCGGGGCCCAGCCGTCTGTGTCTACGCTCTCCGGCTTCTGCGCCGACTGCTAGGGCCCGCCGGCTCCTTGGTCGACAGGCAGGCCCCACTATCAGGGCCTTGTCGGCGGCTGGTTACTGTTGTTCAATCTTGGTGACGAGGGCTTCGCCGAAGTGGGCGTGGATACAGTGCCGCCGCCCAGTGGGCGATCACTGTAGCCCCACCGCGTCTTGTCTCCTTGATGGGGCGTCTTCTTCGAGGGAGGTGGCAAGCCGGCTGTGGGGAGCCAGCTCTATCTTGGGCCAACTAGGGGAGGCCTGGCCGCCTTCGGGTGTCTCTTTGCCCAAAGGGGCCCACCGCCCGTGGGCCGCGCCGGCGGCCCGTCGTGGTTGACATCAAGGTCATCGTGGCAACAGTGCCGCGCCGGACGGGTCATGGCCACCCGTACGGCGCACTGTACCAGGAGTGCTCCGGGATTCGGGGGTGGCAGGCTTCACTGTAGCCATGCCCTGTCACATCGCCGTTATGTGGATGCAGACTTCGAGGGTATGATCTTGACCGCTTTATGGGAGCCGACTTCTTGGAGTCGTCCTTCTCGCGGCCGGCCCTCCCACGGCTTTTCTTCATGAGGGCTAAAGTCGGGCCGCCTTCCGATAGCCGGCCTGGAGACAGCCGGCAAGGGGAAGGCGGCCTTGTGTCTTGGATTCTTGAGGGCCGAATCGGCTCGTAATTTTTTCAGAAGGGCCAGGGGAGCCGGCTAGGCTACCCATGGTTATTTACTCCAACACTGCCTGCTTGAACACCCAACAATCCCTGTTGGTGTGATTGGCTGGTTTTTCAGGGGTGCCATGTATCTGGCATAAGCGGTCGAGTATTCGGTCCAAACTGTACGGGCCCGGAGTGTTTCTTTTGAATGGCTTTTTCCACTGACTGGGTTTAGAGCCTTTGAATCCGGCATTAACTGCCGTATCCTCAGTATTGTCGTCGTTAATGCGGCTCTTTTGCTTGTTGCGACGCGACCTGCCACTGCTGTCCTTGGTATCCGAACTCTTGGTCATGTTATTGCTGCGAGCTAGCCAACTGTCTTCTCCCGCACAAAAGCGGGTCATAAGTGTTGTGAGGGCTGCCATAGATTTCGGCTTTTCCTGTCCTAGGTGCCATGCAAGCCACTCGTCGCGGATGTTACGCTTGAAGGCTGCCAGGGCCTCTGCGTCCGGACAGTCGACGATTTTATTTTTCTTGGTTAGGAACCGTGTCCATAATTGTCTGGCCGATTCCTCTGGCTGCTAAATTATGTGGCTTAGGTCATCGGCGTCTGGTGGTCGCACATAAGTGCCCTAGAAATTGTCGAGGAATGCGGCTTCCAGGTCCTCCCAACAACCAATTGATTCTGCTGGCAAGCTGTTAAGCCAATGCCGAGTTGGTCCTTTAAGTTTGAGTGGGATGTATTTGATGGCATGTAGGTCATCACCGCAGGCCATGTGGATATGGAGGAGATAGTCATCGATCCATACCGCAGGATCTGTTGTGCCATCGTATGATTCGATGTTCATGGGTTTGAAACCCTCGGGGATTTGATGATCCATTACTTCATCTGTGAAGCATAGTGGGTGTGCGGCGCCTCTGTATTGGGCTACATCATGACGCAGCTCAAATGAGCTTTGTCTACTATGTTCGGCCCGGCCGGATTTACTGTATCCGGCATGACGAGTACCGTCTCGTGCCGTGGGGCGCCCACGTGATCCGTAGATCGATCTTGTTTTCCTTGCCTTATCCTCCAATATATCTCGCAGGTCTGGCGCATTTTCCCATGCCTTGGTAGTTTTTGAGCGGCGCCGGGGTGCGGCTTGAGTGGAGGGCCGAGAGGCCTCTCTGTCGCGGCCATGGGGTGGCCGGTCGGCCGCATCATGTGCTGGTGATGTAGGTTTAGGTGCTTCCTCCTCTAATTGGGGTAGCAACCTGCGCTTTGGGTAGCTCTTGGAGGGGCGTTCGAGTTCATACTCTTCGGCCGCAAGGACTTCAGTCCATCTGTCGGCTAGCAAATCTTGATCAGCTCTAAGCTGTTGCTGTTTTTTCTTGAGGCTGCTCGCCGTGGCCATAAGCCTGCGTTTGAAACGCTCTTGTTCGACGGGATCCTCCGACACGACAAATTCGTTGTCGTCGAGGCTTGCCTCGTCTTCGGAGGGAGGCATATAATTATCGTCCTCGACCTCTCTGTCTACCGCTCTCTCATGAGGGCTGGCTTCTCTATCCTCCTGTGCTGAATCTTGCTGGAGGTGGTTGTCTTCGGCACTGTCTGGGGTGTTATTATCCCCCATGCCGGAATCACCGTTTTTGTTTTGGCAGGATTTAGAGTGGCACCGCTGACGCCGGCGCTTAGGCTGCTTCTTGGAGGGGTCATCCTCCGCTGTTCCATCGCCATTGCCTTCTTTTGGGGTGTCCACCATGTATATATCATACGACGAGGTGGCTTTCCAGTGCCTTATAGGCGCTGGTTCTTGATCGTCTCCTGCATCGGCGTCCATACCGTCGATGTCTTCGGAGTCGAAGTCAAGCATGTCGGTTAAATCATCGACAGTGGCTACGAAGTGGGTGGTGGGCGGGCTTTGAATTTCTTCATCATCTGCATCCCAACCTTGCCGACCATAGTCCGGCCAGGGCTCTCCTGACAAAGAGAGAGACTTTAGTGAATTTAGAATATCGCCGAAGGGCGAGTTCCGGAAGATGTCTGCGGCGGTGAACTCCATGATCGGCGCCCAATCGGGTTCGATCGGTCGGGGCGCAGAGGGCTCGGAGTCCGGAGAGGAGTCCGGCTCCTTGGAGTCACGGGCTTTGCAGAGAATAGGGCTGGTGTTCGGCTCGATCACCGTAGAGATTGCAGCCCCCGAGGCGGTGTCTAACCACCCATCCTCGGTTGGTGTGATCGGCTCCGAGCTAGGGGTCGGAGCGGACACGGGTGCGGCCTCCAGGGTACTGTTTGGCGCCAGAGCTAAATCATGCCCATCATGACAGTGCGGCGCGCTCGGCTGTGGCTCGAATCCGTCGAAGATCAAGTCTCCGCGGATGTCGGCCGTGTAGTTCAAACTTCCAAATATGACCTGATGGCCAGGGGCGTAGCTTTCGATCTGCTCCAGATGACCAAGCGAATTGGCCCACAGTGCAAAGCCGTCGAATACGAAGATCTGTCCGGGGAGAAAAGTCTCACCTTGGATCGCATCGCTGTTGATGATCGGAGAAGCCATCGGGCCTAAAAGTGATGACACAGAGGAACTCTCAATGAAAGCACCAATGTCGGTGTCAAAACCGGCGGATCTCGGGTAGGGGGTCCCGAACTGTGCGTCTAGGTTGGATGGTAACAGGAGGCACGGGACACGATGTTTTACCCAGGTTCGGGCCCTCTTGATGGAGGTAAAACCCTATGTCCTGCTTGATTGATATTGATGATATGGGTAGTACAAGAGTAGATCTACCACGAGATCAGAGAGGCTAAACCCTAGAAGCTAGCCTATGGTATGATTGTTGTTCGTCCTACGGACTAAAACTCTCCGGTTTATATAGACATCGAAGAGGGCTAGGGTTACACAGAGTTGGTTACAATGGTAGGAGATCTACATATCCGTATCGCCAAGCTTGCCTTCCACGCCAAGGAAAGTCCCTTCCAGACACGGGACGAAGTCTTCAGTCTTGTATCTTCATAGTCCAGGAGTCTGGCCGAAGGTATAGTCCAGCCATCCGGACACCCCCTAATCCAGGACTCCCTCATACGTACTCCTAGATTTGTACTTGATATGGTTTCCAATTTGACTATTGACAAGATTAATAGTACATGAGATGTATAATGTGAAAATTATATCATTGGAAACTCCTTTCACATACGAATTTGACCGTATGCTTTGTGTAAGTTGCATGTCATATGTTATTACTCTAACATTTGGTCAAAGTTAGCCTCGAAAAACGCATTAGACCCTGTATGCTTTATGTAAGTTGCATGTCATATATTATTACTCTAACATTTGTGTAAGTTGCATGTCATATATTATTACTCTAACATTTGGTCAAAGTAGTATAGTGGAAGTGGATCCTCTGACATAGGTATCCCCGCCTTACCCTCCCTTTCAGTCACTTACTAGCGGACCCCATGCTTGCTAGGCCCTGCATGTCGGTTACTCAATGGGTTTGGCCACGTCAGGGGATCCTCATCCGTACTATACTCCCTCTGTTTTTATTTACTCCGCATAAAATGGAGGGAGTGGTGGTATAATAAATGACATGGGCAGGGGAGGGGGATGGACGTCGGTTTGCTCCCAACTGCGGTCCCACAAGCGAGCGAAAACGCAAGACGAAGCACATTCCATTCGGTGAGCGACGTGGAGGGTCCAGCATGCCGGGCTGCAACGCGAACACGACAAGAGCGATGTACAGTCAAAACCGATTGACCGGTCGTCACTGGAACCACTATTCACACCAGAACCTTCGCTGCTCGGCCTACGCCAGCCACTGCCCTAAAACCACACCAAATCTCCAGCCCATTCCCCCACCTTTCGATCCCCTAGCCTGCATCAAGCGTCCCCTAGTTCGCTGGAATGCCATGGTGCGCCGCAAGATCACTTACAACAAGATGCTGACGCCGGAGCGCCGCACAGAAATCGCGGCGGCGGTCGGCGCCACAGACCTCCGCTCCCAAGCTCGCTTTGCGGTGGGCCAATCCCCGGGTTTTCTGGAGCCAAGCTACGAGGAGGAGGAAGCCGATCCAATGTTCATGGCAGAGGTCGCGGCGCAGAAGGCCCCCGATGGGTATGAAACGATGGACGTCGACTTCGTGCCGGCGTCCCGAGTCCCCCATGGTGCAGGCGGACCAGTGGTTCAACATGGCGATACTAAAGGAGGACCGGGAGGCAGTGGCTCAACTCGATGTGGAGCGCGCGCATGCTGCTGCCATGGAGGCTCTCCTGCAGACGGAACCAGATGTCGTGGATGTGAACCGAGCGGCGGAGGCTCAACTTGAGGCGGAGAGCGCGGATGCCGCTGCCATCGAGGCCCTCCTGCAGGCGGAACCGGACGTCCTGGACTTGAACCGGGCGGCAGAGGCTCGACTCGACGCAGAGCGCGTGGATGCCGCTCTCATCGATGCCCTCCTGCAGGCGGAACCGGACGTCCTGGACTTGAACCGAGCGGCGGAGGCTCGACTTGACACGGAGCGCGCGGATGCCGCTGCCATCGAGGCCCTCCTGCAGGAGGAACCGGACATCCTCGAGTTGAACCGGGCTGTGCTCTCATTCGTGCAGAGCGCCCGCACGCTCCGCTTGAACGAGTAGCTGGAGGCCAAGGACAACCACGGTGCGGAGACACACGTCGGCAGCGACGGCTGGTTCACGCTGGCAGCCAAAGACGATGAGGCCGTCTCTTTCCGCGAGCAGTGATAGTTTTTCTTTATGTTGTTGTTTTTATGGATCTTTTGCTGTGTAAAAACATATATTTGTTATGAAAGTCGCCTGACTTGGGTCAGTCTACCATTTCAAGAGGTTGGATGAATATCCTACGTCTCCTAACCCTTCTTTCCTTCTTCCTCACCTCTTCTTCTTCCCCAACAGACCACCGCACGGGCCGTACGGATACTCCCCAACATGCGGTTGGAGAAACATACTCTATGAACGAAAATTATGTGTCAGCGATAGGATGGCTGAGTTTGGTTTGTTCACATGCGACAGCATGTGTCAGTGAGGGTGTGTTCCCTTGGTTGGGTTTGCGGCGTGCAGGAGCGACTGTGTGAGGGTGCGGTGCGATCGCGGCGTGCAGGAGCGACCATGTGAGGGTGCGGTGTGATCGCGACAGCCGTGCGCAAGTGTACCTCCTTCTCATTTTGAAAACTTTAGGCAAGCTTGGCAAAAATGTGTGGCGAAGTTTGGCAATGCAAGGCCTAGACCCAAATAGGGTAAGTACGTACATACTAGGAGTACTAGTGTTAAAAAAGAAAGGTGGGGTTTTCCTTCACGGGATTTAATCGATACAAATCCTCGTTTCACGTGTCAATTAATGCGTATTTTTTCTCCAAAGACCAAAGAGCTAACCATCTCACTCCTCATCTCTTGATTAATGCAGCGCCATGCAAACCAACCTTCTCACTTCCGCATGCATACAGGGGATATTAATGTCCTTGGTTTCTAACCCCATCAATTTTGCCTCGATTAGTGTTAGTGGCCCTTTGCAAATTGTAATTTTGATATACTGGCCTTGTGTACAAAAAATGGAGGTAGTAACTATATTTGACTTCCTTCCCCATTGCGGTGACGTCGACGATATCTTTTTTTGGTGGTTTGGCGAAGTGCGTTCGACGGAGAATACCATTGAGGGAGACCACGGTAAGTCATTCGCAAGTGCCGCCTGCAAGCCGAGACAACCGCCTTATTTGCATCCGGGAAGTCCTTTACTAGTACTACTAGGAGTACTAGTGCGGTGAGATGGTTTCTCGAAGAAGACGATGGAGAAGTTGAGTCAGCGAAGAGTGAAATGATGGTTGCTTCGTCCATGCTTTTGTGATTTGACGCCTCATTGCTTTGTGATTTGTGATAGAAGGGACAGGGGAGTAGACTCCGTGCTCTATACTGTACTACATGCGTCCAAGCATGGGAGAAAGAGGAGAGACGTTGCATTTTTCTATTCCTTCAATCAATCAATCAATTAGGGAGCTTCGGTTCCATCTTTTTGGCTTTGGTAACACCGTCCACAATGGTTTCCATGATCCAAAAGCTATTTTCACATTTGGCTACACATTGTGGATGCCCTTAACCATACCACTTGGTTTTGCTCTTGTGTGCTATCTATACAAATCTCAATTATATTGATCTAAAAAATTATAGAATCAAGATTAGTAAAAAGGAGGTGATTTTGCCGCGCAGATGGAGGGGAAGGTTTCTTATTTGAGCAATGCTACATCCACGTAATGGTTTACGTAAAGTTACAAACTGATGTGATGTGGGACTATTTGATTGGATTAAAGGAGAGGATTAGGCCCACGCCACCTGAAAATCAGGGGGGCATATATAGATTAGATGGAAAGTATACGTAGAAGCTATGTAGCCCTTTGTAAGTCTAGGATTAGGCTTCTTATTTTCGGAGGACGTTGTCCTGGCGGTTTGCTAACATGCGGTCCCACGTGTCAGTGCATTACCAAGCCGATCCGCGTCCCACATGAGGCAGAACAACGGCAGAAGCAACACGTGGTTAAGTTGAAGAAGATGAGGGAGAAGTGGATTCAGCAATGAGTGAAATGATGGTTGCTTCGTCCCTCCAACTTAACTGTGGTAAAGGTGCAACTTTGTGATTTGACGCCTCATTGCTCATTACTACGCTGGTGCCATGACTGGGGGTGCTTCACCCTGGCTCCTCTACACTATATTCTGGTATGGCACGTGGACCCGATAGCTTGATGTCCCACATGTCGGCAAAAGGGAGTAGAAGATTTATGAAAGCGAGCGCTCCACTCTTACGACGGAGGAGTAGACGACACGACGGCCTAGTGAACTGTCACTTGTACTGTATAGTACTATAGTTTTGCTGTTTCGCATGATCCATCGATACAAACCCAATTAAACATGAAAGGGCGGGATTTTTCCCACGCGGTAGATGATACTGGCCATACATTTCAAAGGCAATTTTAATGTATGCAAACTGAATAATTATAAGTAACAATATGATATCTAGTAAAACTAAAAACACATATGATTTATTGTGTTAGAGTGTAGTAGTAGTGTTGTATTGCATAGTTGTTAGATGTAACATGCGAGAACGTGTAGAGATGTAGTTTTGGAGGGCCTACAGAGAGAAAAGCGTAATACGGTCACCGAACTTCAGAATAAGCTGATTACTGTCACTATACACATTTTGCGGTGATTATACGGTCACTTGCTCATAGTTCAACATCGGATTGCACTCTGTTGACCGGCCAAATAGTCTGCGTGGCACCATGTTGACTAGTTAAATTGACCATGTTCCTTGTGGGTCCCACCTGTCAGTTCGCATAGGCAAAAGGTGAGATAAACACAAATTTACGCAGGCGCGACAAGGCTCCAACCCATGCGCGGGAATCACCTGGTTGTGTGTGTGTCTATCAGGGCCCGATGTGTGCGCATGCGCATGTAGGTTGAGCACTTGAGCGTGAGAGTGTGTGTTGGTCGTGTGGTGTACTGGTGTGTGCATGCAGGCGTGCGTGTGTGCGTGTGAGTGTTGCGTGCGTGCGTGTGAGTGTTGCATGCGTGCGTGGTTGCGTGTGTACATGTGAGTGTTGCTTGCATGCGTGGGTGCATGTGTTTGTGTGAGTGTTGCGTGGATGCAGTTAGTGTGCATGCGTGCGTGTGTGTATAATCACCACACCATCTCCCGTGTGTTAAAACAGATGGCTCAGCATACCAATACAAGGCCACCTTGTCCTCTGTGCCCGCGGTCATGACTTCGAACCACCGTCCAAATATTTTTTTGTCGTTTGTTTTCATTCTTACTAGCAAGATGCCCGTGCGTTGCACGTAACATCAAGATGCATTTGTATGACTTGTTTATCTTGTGAGAGAAAACGATGAATGAGGGAAGGCCTTATTTGCAAATGTGGAGAGGTGTGTGGGTACCTTTTTGCAAAATTGCCATAGTTTCTTTCCTATCCGTCAGATATAAATCAGACGGCCTATATTGCAGGATGGCAGGCACACCATCATCACCAACTTTGTTTTTTATAAGAGTGTATTTTATGTATTTTATAAGAGTGTAGATGTAGAGTAGATACAAGTCGACAGGTGGGCACGATGGTAGTGAGATAATGTGATGCAACACTAGAGGTGCCACATGGAGCGTTTAACTGGTCAACTAGTCATGTCATGAGCAAATACAGAGTTGTACGGTGAGCCCGTGACTGTATAATAACCACTAAACGTAAATGGTGACCGTAATGAGTGGATTCTGAAGTCCAATGTACGTATCGTGCTTTCGCTTCAAATACAATGATCGCCATTGCATATATCGCGAGAGAAAGATGAAACATGCATGAATTTTCCGGGGGCTTACTTTTAGAGGACCTGGAGATAGTTTTGTGTGCATATGTGAAAGGGGCGTACAGGGGGGGGTATGCGATGGAGAGAGAGATGCTCTTCGTTTCTCTTTATTATGACTAACTTTGTATATAGTATAAAAATACACAAATTCACAGTGCAGAATAAATATCATTGTGGGCACCATGCAATGCAAATTAGCGTTCGTACTCCTCCATATAACTTTGTAATGTTTTATATATGTAGAAACTCTAAAATAATTTTTTGGCCACACTTTATTCAAAAGGAATGTTGTATGCGAAATAAACATGAAGAGAGGGCATTTTAGATCAATGGGGTATGTGATGTAACATGTGTGAATGTGTAGTTGATGCATTTGGCCGGGCCTAGAGAGGTATATGTGTGTATTACGTATTCGAGAGAGGCATGGATAGAGGGGACGACGGGGGGGGGGCGTGGGAGAGATAGCATGAGAAATGGGAGTGTTCTAGAGAGAGAGAGAGAGACGAATATGACGTCACGACAAGAGATTCCATTCCCTTGAGTGTGTATATGAAGGGGGATGGAATAGAGGCACCAGGAGAAATTTTCTCTGTGTGTGTGTGGTGTTTGTGTTGGTATGTGTGGGTGTGAGAAGATAATGAGACATGGGGGTAGAGGGTGTGTCACCGCGTGAGGTCCGGTGGGTCGAGGTGAGGCCCTTCGTTCGGTTCCGTCCTCCGCCACATTGGTCGGCCCGTGACGCATTTAGGAAGACCCATGGATGACTAGTCGTACAAGACAAAGATAGCAGAATTGTGAAGGACTCTGTGTCCACTGACAAAGCTGGCTAGGATTTGTAACCCTAGGCTCTCGGACTAAGGTAACCCCTTTATCTCTGATATTACTATTCATCCAACCTAACTTTAAGGGGCATCCTACAGAATGCTCTGCTAGAATCATACTTGTCGATTAGGAAGAGAGGTGTGAGACAATGCATGAGAGACAGGCGTAAAGATAATGTGCGTACATGAGATACGTAGGCAGGTCCATGTATATAGAAAGGGCCAATGAGGATTGTGCGTGTGTATGTTTGTGAGAGGAAGAGTGCTTGTGATAAAGGTTAGTGAAAACAGTTCTAAATGGTTACGAGAGGGAGGGAGGGTTATATCTAGAGCATGTGTGCGAGAAAGACACCTCGGGAGAGAGTGTGTGAGCATGTGTGAGAGACCACCGATGGAGAGTGAAACTACACGTAAAAGACTGCTCTACACATTGATTAAAGATATAAATTGTATCCAAATATTAGGATGGGATCATGATATTTTCAATTCGCGTAAGGAGCAGTCATTGATCCATCAAACATCTAGATTCTATCGAATTTGAGCATGTCTATGTTATTATTCGACACAATTGATCCACATAGTTAGTATTTCAAACTCCAGACAATGCATCGCTTTAGCAATCGAATATAAGCGTGAGTATAGTTCATGTTGTGTGTGTAAAGCACATTATACATACGAAAGTTACACAATGGACATTATAAATAGCTACCTATGAACTAGCATACATTTGAAATCAACTTAAGGTGGTTTAAAAAAACCGAATTCAACATGAACTCCATTCAATTAATTGAATTTGATACCATGGCATTTCTAAACCATACCTAAATTATGGGGGCACCAATCTTTGCTCTGATTTTGTACATAATAGCATATGTAGTCGTGTACAAAATAGATTCAAATTTAGCTCCTCCATTCCAAAATAATTGTAGTTATAGGATTTTCAAGTGTCAAAATTTCAAAAAGAAGCGGATAATTTAATGAGGTTTTCAAACATACAAGGTCAAATATAACGTTGTCTATTTAGGTCAATCCTCATAGTTCAAGAGTACTCTAAACGTGAATGCTTGTGTTTCAAAATTTTGAACGAAACGTCAAAAGAGCCTCTACTCGCCCAAAACCGCGTGAGACGAATGTTTGATAGTACAAGGAAATTACTTTTCTAATAACTCCGACCCGTGAAACCTATCGGCCCGACGTCCAAAGGTCTAAACCGGGGTAGTTTTGTAGCTTCATCTAGACGCCACGCATCCGCATCCGAAAAACATTCATACACAATGGCCGCCTAAGAACACATATGCGCGGCTGAAATTGCTCCCGCCCACTATTTGGGACACCTGGGATTACCATCCTACCCCCGACCCACAGTAGGTTCGAAATTTAAGATGGGGACAAAGTTTGTACTTTCCCCAAATTTCAAACAAGCGCGTCCCATCTTCTGTTCAAAAAATCCAAAAACAAGCGCGTCCCAGACCAAAACATGGTCCCCCCACCCGTATGATTCCCCATTCGTACTCCGTGGGCGCCAAAACTACCTCTCCACCAGCTGCGAAACCCCGGCGTCCTCCGTCCGCCACCCTCCTCCATCACGCCGGAGCCGATACCCCGACGTCGTCGTCCACCGCAACCTCAACCGCAACGCCCTCCACGGCTAGTAGTTGAAGCCAAGGCCGAGCCGTCCGTACCCGAGCCAGTTCAACCACGCCGTCCTGCGCCTCACCGCTGCTGCTCCAACTTCACCACCCTCCACCGCACCGAAGCTATTCCTGCTACGCCATCCTTCTCCGCCTCGGATCTGCTTCCCCTCCGCTGACATATGGCCATGGCAACACAGTCAACAATTTGGCCATGGGTTCGTCCAAGCCTGCACCCTCTAGAACATCGGTTTCCCCAGTAAAAATAAGAAGATCGGCGCGACATGTGGAGGTGACCACACCAACAACCGAAAAAGGTACTCCTCTTCCCTTATTCATGCAAATCTTACGTCTCTTCTCGCACGGTATTCATCCCATAGAAGACATTAGTTGACCGCTTCTTCTTGATACTAGATGTTCCTAGTAACTTGCGATGCACAAGGTTTCTCCTCATATACTATTTCACCTTAGCTAGAGGTCTGTCGCCCCCCTGAATTTCAATTTCTGGCCAGTTGATTCCCAATTAACGGAAGCATTCCCCGGTGTAACAGGCGCTAGTACGCCTATTACGCCGGGGAAGTAGTGCCTTGGTGTTTATCTTAGGGGCGTGTGCGGCCTAGAACTATTGGCGCCCGATCTGAAGGTCGACCGGGATTAAAGGGATGGCCTGGGGCACTGCCAAGCACAGCGGTGGTGTGAGGTCGATGGGAGGGCGGGGCGGCGGAGGTAGGGGTCTGGGCCGGTGGTCGCTGGCGGTTCGAGAAAGATCGTCAATAGTGACTGGCGGGAGGTAGACGAAGGACATCTTCCCGTTCCTTATAGATCGGATGGTTCATTAAAAAAATCGACTGACCTATTTATTTTCAGTCGACTGTTATCTAGATATGACCACATGTGGTGGTGTGCTGGAGGAGTACCTGCATTTCCTGTGCTCATATATTACAAAATCATACGGAGTAGAATCTAATTTTGTTTGCCATGCAATGTTGTCGAGCTATCATATGTCTCCTGTCATTTATTTTTCAGCCACCTGCTATCTGCTACTTTTATAGTGCACTAGTTCTGCACACACTTCACCCTTACTCTCACTATTGTGTTTTTATGCAAGGGTATTTCAGACTCTGCTTCCATGAGAGAAGCCAAAAAGAAAAGAGAGAAGTTGCTCTAGCTTCGTATGCGGGTAGGCAAGACACGTTACAATGCAATAAAGGGTGCAGTGTCAGCAGATGGAGACGGTAAACGTTGCTCTGGAGTTGATGACCTCGCTCGCAATGAACCACCATCCCAGGTGCTTGCTTTAACTTCGCGGTGTCATATGTGGTTGCATGTTCCATATGGTGTCTAGCTTGTATTCGAAAGGCCGAAGTCAGTAAGATAAGGAAGGATATTTTTTTACATGAACCACCATCCCATGAGTACCAGAAGACAAATAGCTAGTCAGGGCACTGGCCGAGCCAGTGACAAGGCCAGCAAAGATAGGCATCACCTGGAAGCCAACTAAAAAGCTGCGATGGTGGAGAAGCAGCCCGCCTCCCATCAGCCTCTCAGGTCCTAGATGATCATGCTCACCACTCTAGCCGGATGTCTAGCTTGTATTGCTTCCAATTTGGTTAAATTGCATCTGCTTAGCTTACACATTATACCTTTGAATATGACATGCCTTTCTGTTTTTGGTACATACCAGTACATCTGTGTATTAACCATGTTCTTACATCAAACTAATGTTCTTGTGTATCCCTCATCAATCACTTATGACAAGGCATGCAGGCAAGGGGACTACTCCTCATTTAAAGAATGCAGCGTCAGCCTCCCGACATGATTCTCAAGAAACAGAAATGCTAGATTAATATAGTGAACGTAGCTCTGTAGTTGATTACATCATTTCCCCTACACTAGCATCGCAGGTGCTTGCTCTAACTTGGCAGCGTGATATGTGGTTGCATGTTGCATATGGTGTCTAGATTGTAATTCTTCCAATCTGGTTAAACTGCATGTGCTAGTCTGCTTAGCTTATACATTATACCTATTAATGTGACATGCCTTCCTGTATTTAGTACATAGTACATATGTCTATTAAGCATGTCCTTACATAAAAATATTGTTTTTTTGTATCCCGCATCAATCAACATGACGAGACACCTTTAGTATATGCAGTGCGATATTAGTTGCATCTTTCATATGATTTATAGCATGCGCTGCTTCTAATTTGTTGAAATTCCATTTATGATGGGACGCTTTTAACTTGGCAGAGTCATATTGGTTGCATCTTTCATGTGGTGGCTAGCTTGCATTGCTTCTTATTTGCTGGAATGGTTTCTGCTTAGTTTACACAAACAATTGTGAACATGCCATGCCGTCCCGTTTTTCATACATATTCCATCTTGGTATCATGTGTTTGCCTTACATCAAAGTAGTGATTGTCAGTATCATGCATGAATGAGTTCTGAAGAGAGAATTTTATTGCTTTTTCTTGTCGGTTTTACTTGACAATTCAAAATCAATAAAGCGGAAGGAAGTTAGCAAGGCAGCGGATAAAGGTGCTCCTTCCGAACAGAGGGCCTCTACAATTTCTACTCCTCCACACCCCCAAGATGATTTCCAAGACAACACATGCATAGACACTCAACAAAGCCGTGTTTATGATGAGCACGTCTCCCCTAGTGCAGCATCACCGGTGCTCCCTCTAACTTGGCACTGTTATATGTGGTTGCATGTTATGTGTGATGTCTAGCTTGTTTTGCTTCTAATTTTGTTGAATTCCATCTGCTTACTTTACACATTATACTTGAATAAGACACATGTTCCTATTTCTAGAACATACAATATCTGTCTATCACACCATGTTCTTACATCAAATTACTACTGTTGTGTAACATGCAACAATCACTTATCATAAGACACGTTTGACTTCGGAGTGTGATATAGGTTACATCTCACATTCTTTTCTAGCTTGTATTACTAATTTATTGAAATGGCACTTATGAAGAGACAGCTTTAACTTAGTAGAGTGATATTTGTTGCATCTTTCATATGGTGTCTAGCTTTCATTGCTTCTAATTTGTTGAAATGCCTTCTCCTTAGTTTACACATCATAAGCTGTGAATATGCAATGGCACTAATGACGAGAGACCTCTAACATGGTAGTGTGATGTTGTTTGCATCTTGCATATGATTTATTTCTTGTACTGCTTCACATTTGTTTAAACGCCATTTATGATGAGACACTGTTAACTTGGCAGAGCGATATTTGTAGCATCTTTCATATGGTGTCTACCTTCCATTGCATTGCTTCTAATTTGGTGAAATGTCTTCTTCTTAGTTTACACATCATAGTTCTGGTTATCTCTTCTGTCCTATTTTTCATACATATTACATCCTCCTATCATGTGGTTGTCTAACATCAAAGTTCAGTTCATCTGCATCATGCATCAGTTTGTTCTGAAGAACTAAATTGTTATTCGTTTTTCTTGTCGGCTTGACTTAACATGGCACAGAGAAAGATGAAGAAACACAGAATGGCAGGGAATGAGAAGCGGATGAATCCTGCAGATTCTGCTAGTACTGATGCTGCAATAGAAGGTCAAAGTCCAGCAGAAAATTCTACAAACACGGCATCCCATGCTACACGAGTTGCAAAAAAGCTAAACAGAAACAAATAGCTGCCACCAAACAAGTAGAGACAGCCCTAGTTCTTGCAACACCTACCAAAGTACTACCAGCTTCATGACTTACTCGTGCGTCAACTGAGTTCCCAAGCTCCCTTGCCACCTGACACTACTTCCCAAGCACTCTTGACACAAGACGAGTTGGCAATATCAGATGAACCTTGTGAGCTTCAACAGCAAGAAGGTAGTTGCTGGAGTCAAGTTACAGTTGCATGCTTCTTTATATGTAGTCTCAGAGTTTGATGTACACTAACACTTCCTATGTTCGTTGTTGGACTAGCACCTAGGCGCAAGAGGAAACAAACATCAGGGATAATGCTCGATAGGTTAACTAAATCTAGAGGAGGAAGAATGGAGATCCGTTTTGAGGCAGATTTAAAAAGGCCACGTGATGCTACATAGTCAGCCAAGTTAGTATCAAAGGCAGCGGTTGCCGTTAGGTGTCATGTACGTATCCTCCCAACATGGATTCAGTACAGGAATGACAAAGACAAAACCCAGTTCAAAACCTTCCTCGACCATTTATCTGTAAGTATGGTTATGTATGGAAACTGGTAATATCATCTTGATCTGTCCCATACTTTCTAGGTTGCTGATAATGAGACTCCCATAATTTTCAACACATGAGGTTCAAGTTGGATAGCCAAGATGATGCAACCAGACAAGCTTGCACCCATGTTTTCAAGTCTGCTCTACGACAATATCGGTATAACTTGAGGAAAACTCACTTTGAAGGCAAGGCTAACAGTGAACTTTCCCAAACATCTCCAGTGGAAAATATATCGGATGAAGACTGGAGGGGCCTTGTTAAACACTGGTCTGATCCGAGGTATCAGGTACATTATATATATATGTGATCAGATCACATGTTGAAGTCCTATTTACGCATGTGCCACACAAATCTATCTTCTTATAGGTGAACTGTTCAAAGAACAAGGCCAACCGTACAAAAGTGAAATTCCAACAGGCGATAGGATCTCGTAGCTATATTGCACACTGCGAGGCTCTTGTAATTAGCTGCTGTTTCAGTCTTTTCGCTGTACCATATTATCGGATCTATATTGACTTGTTCGAAATGCAGAGGAAAGCCCGCAAGGACCAAAAAGTACCCAAACCAAATGCTGTGGAAATCTTCAAGGACTGTCACACCAGTAAGAAGAAGGGCATGACTACACCAGTCAAAGCCGCTGTTGTAAGTCCTTAATCCTCATGCCTTTTAACTACTACTTACTCTAACTTGTGCCTTGAACTACATGGTTTGCAGCCAATGTCTATTACTCTTTTCAATTTTATACACAGTTGTCTTAGCGTATCATTACACCTTACAAGGTTTAAAAGAGAGGAGTGATGTTACTTTGATCTTGACCCGTAATCTAGTTCCGTGCTGGACTTGCCCACACAATGTTACAATTGCCTGTTTGTCTGTTCTCAGTTGTTTTGTGATATGAATGATGTCATACTATGCTTACCGTATTATAAACTTCGTCCCTTTATCCTTAGCCCTCAATACAATGTGAATAAATAGACAATACATTAGCGATGGTACATGGTCATATGTTTGGAACCTGGTTTTATTACGTACTTTGCAATAAAATACAACTAATATTTTACATGGTTTCACCAGAATAAGTTCTGTATATAGACCAAAGCTATTTTGTTTGGTTTTGCTGCCTCCTTAATATCTTCTGTTCTGGTACTACTAATGTAAAACCTCAACTTTTCAGCGAGCTATGGAAAAAATGGTGGAACCGCCACCTTCTGAAGGTGGCGAGGCAACTATAACCGCAATGTAAGCTCTTGCTGCAGTGGGTCAGTACCTGTCCACTAACAGTGCCAAAAGCATGTTCCTATGTAATACTGGGTTGGTTGTTAAGGCAATATCGTCCAAACTGCCTCATGATCAAGATATGCAAGCTCAAAGCAATGTTGTATCGGCGCTCCAGACACAAGTCCATTCCCTAACAGAGACCCTTTGTGAAACAAGGAGAAACATTGCTCAATGTCATCAAGATATGCATGGTTTTGAAACCAGACTATCAGACGTTTGCTATGTTGTTCAGGAGCCTAGGGGAAATGAAGGAGAGGGTTATGGTGCTCCATCGGACAATACAGCATGAAAATGTAATAGTCAGGTCAAATGAAGTGAGCTTCTGAACTTCTGGTGGTGCATTTATCTGCTAGACTGTTAAGTTTTATGCCAACCTTCCTTTTGTTATATAGTTGTAATTTGTTTTGGTACGATACAAAATTTATTCTTAACGTGCAGCCACCGGCTGAAGAAAACAGCAAGCCATTTTTGTATAGTGTTGGGTGTTCCCTATATTTGCACTGGTGGCGATCTTTGATGCCAAGTGGATGTAATCTGTGCAATCGCCTTAATAGCCTAGCATTAGTTTTGGCCTTATTTATTCCCTAGTCTTCTTTTTCCCTCGTTTGCTAGTAGCCGCAACTACCATGGGCCATATACGGGCCGTAGGATCCATCGGTCTCTTACGGGCCGTCGATAAATGGGCCTGTAATCGGTGGGCCTCGGGCCGTCGGATAAATGGGTCTACATGGGCCGTAATCGGGCGTAATTGGTATCAGCCCAGCACGATAACAGGCCGTTAACAGGCCATAGGACAGCAAAGGCTTAATTCTGTCACAGGCATAATGGGTCGTTAATGGGCCAGAATATAAGACGGGCTGGAATGGCGCAACGGGTTAACAGGCTAGAAACGGGCCGACTCTTGCCATGGGCCGAATTTGTCCCATTAGGGTAACAGGTGATGTCTACTACACAACCTTCTTCTTGTAGACGTTGTTGGGCCTCCAAGTGCAGAGGTTTGTAGGACAGTAGCAAATTTCCCTCAAGTGGATGACCTAAGGTTTATCAATCCGTAGGAGGCGTAGGATGAAGATGGTCTCTCTCAAGCAACCCTACAACCAAATAACAAAGAGTCTTTTGTGTCCCCAACACACCCAATACAATGGTAAATTGTATAGGTGCACTAGTTCGGTGAAGAGATGGTGATACAAGTGGTATATGGATAGTAGATAATAGTTTTTTGTACTCCGAAATAATAAAAACAGCAAGGTAGCAAGTGATAAAAGTGAGCGTAAACGGTATTGCAATGCTAAGAAACAAGGCCTAGGGTTCATACTTTCGCTAGTGTAACTTCCCTCAACAATACTAACATAATTGGATCACATAACTATCCCTCAACATGCAACAAAGAGTCACTCCAAAGTCACTAATAGCGGAGAACGAACGAAGAGATTATGGTAGGGTACGAAACCACCTCAAAGTTATTCTTTCCAATCAATCCATTGGACTATTCCTATAGGTGTCACAAACAACCCTAGAGTTCGTACTAGAATAACACCTTAAGACACAAATCAACCAAAACCCTAATGTCACCTAGATACTCCAATGTCACCTCAAGTATCCGTGGGTATGATTATACGATATGCATCACACAATCTCAGATTCATCTATTCAACCAACACAAAGGACCTCAAAGAGTGCCCCAAAGTTTCTACCGGAGAATCACGACGAACACGTGTGCTAACCCCTATGCATAGGTTCATGGGCAGAACCCGCAAGTTGATCACCAAAACATACATCAAGTGAATCACGTGATATCCCATTGTCACCACAGATATCCACGGCAGCACATACATCAAGTGTTCTCAAATCTTTAAAGACTCAATCCGATAAGATTACTTCAAGGGGAAAACTCAATCCATTACAAGAGAGTAGAGGGGGAGAAGCAACATAAGATCCAACTATAATAGCAAAGCTCGCGATACATCAAGATCGTGCCAAATCAAGAACACGAGAGAGAGAGAGAGATCAAACACATAGCTACTGGTACATACCCTCAGCCCCGAGGGAGAACTAGTCCCTCCTCGTCATGGAGAGCACCGGGATGATGAAGATGGCCACCGGTGAGGGATCCCCCCTCCGACAGGGTGCCGGAATAGGGTCCCGATTGACTTTTGGTGGCTACGGAGGCTTCTGGCGGCGGAACTCCCGATCTAATCTCTGTTCTGGAAGTTTTAGGTTACGTAGGTATATATGGGTGCAGGAGGTACGTCGGTGGACCGAAGGGGGGGCCACGAGGCAGGGGGCGCGCCCTAGGGGGTGGGCGCACCCCTACCCTCGTGAGCTCCTCCTTCATCTTATGACGTAGGGTCCAAGTCTATCCGGTAGGTTTCCTTCCAAAAATAACTTCTCTAGATGATTTCGTTCCATTTCGACTCCGTCTGATATTCCTTTTCTTCAAAACACTGAAATAGGCATAAAACAACAAAGCTGGGCTGGGCCTCCGGTTAATAGGTTAGTCCCAAAAGTAATATAAAAGTGGATAATAAAGCCCAATATTGCCCAAAACGGTAGATAATATAGCATGGAGCAATCAAAAATTATAGATACGTTGGAGACGTATCAAGCATCCCCAAGCTTAATTCCTGCTCGTCCTCGAGTAGGTAAATGATAAAAAAGATAATTTTTGATGTGGAATGCTAGTTGGTATAATTTCAATGTAATTCTTGTTGTGATATGAATATTCAGATCCGAAAGATTCAAGACAAAAGTTCATATTGACATAAAAATGATAATACTTCAAGCATACCAACAAAGCAATTATGTCTTCTCAAAATAACATGGCCAAAGAAAGTCCATCCCTACAAAATCATATAGTTTAGTCATGTTTCATTTTTGTCACACAAGAATGCTCTCATCATGCACAACCCCGATGACAAGCCAAGAATTTTTTTTCAAACTTTAGTAATCTCAAACTCATAAACCTTCACGCAAGAAATGAGCGCGAGCCATGGATATAGCACTATGGGTGGAATATAATATAATGAGGGGGTTATGTGGAGAAGACAAAAAAGGAAGTCTCGCATCAACGAGGCTAATCAATGGGCTAGGGAGATGCCCACCGATTGATGTTAATGCAAGGAGTAGGGATTGCCATGCAACAGATGCACTAGAGCTATAAATGTATGAAAGCTCAACAAAAGAAACTAGTGGGCGTGCATCCAACTTGCTTGCTCACGAAGACCTAGGGCACTTTAGGAGGCCCATTGTTGGAATATACAAGCCAAGTTCTATAATGAAAAATTCCCACAAGTATATGAAAGTGATAACATGAGAGACTCTCTACTATGAAGATCATGGTGCTACTTTGAAGCACAAGTGTGGAAAAAGGACAGTAGCATTGTCCCCTTTTTTTCTTTTTTTATTTGGCCTTTCTTTCTTTTTTTGGCCTTTCTTTTTTTATATGGCCTTTCTCTTTTTTTGGGACAATACTCTATGAATGATGATCATCACACTTCTCTTTATTTACAACTCAATGATTACAACTCGATACTAGAGCAAAGTATGACTCTATATGGATGCCTCCGGCTGTGTTCCGGGATATGCAATGATTCATGAGTGACATGTATGAAATAATTATGAACGGTGGCCTTGCCACAAATACGATGTCAACTACATGATCATGCAAAGCAATATGACAATGATGATGCGTGTCATAATAAACGGAACGATGGAAAGTTGCATGGCAATATATCTCGGAATGGCTATGGAAATGCCATAATAGGTAGGTATGGTGGCTGTTTTGAGGAAGATATAAGGAGGTTTATGTGTGACAGAGCGTATCATATCACGGGGTTTGGATGCACCGGCGAAGTTTGCACCAACTCTCATTGTGAGAAAGGGCAATGCAGGGTACCGAAGAGGCTAGCAAGGATGGAAGGGTGAGAGTGCGTATAATCCATGGACTCAACATTAGTCATAAAGAACTCACATACTTATTGCAAAAATCTACAAGTCATCAAAAACCTCGGCACTACGCGCATGCTCCTAGGGGGATAGATTGGTAGGAAAATTCCATCGCTCGTCCCCGACCGCCACTCATAAGGAAGACAATCAAATAACACCTCATGTTTCAAATTTGTTACATAATGTTTACCATACGTGCATGCTACGGGACTTGCAAACTTCAACACAAGCATTTCTTGATTTCGCAACTACTCAACTAGCACGACTTTGATATTATTACCTCCATATCTCAAAACAATCATCAAGTATCAAACTTCTCTTAGTATTCAACACACTCATAAGAGAATTTTATTATTCTTGAATACCTAGCATATTAGGATTTTAAGCAAATTACCATGCTATTTAAGACACTCAAAATAATATAAGTGAAGCATGAGAGTTCATCTATTTCTTCAAAATAAAACTACCACCATGCTCTAAAAGGTATAAGTGAAGCACTAGAGCAAAATGACAAACTACTCTGAAAGATATAAGTGAAGATCAATGAGTAGTTGAATAATTATGCAACTATATGAAGACTCTCTAAATTTAATAATTCAGATCTTGGTATTTTATTCAAACAGCAAGCAAAGCAAAATGAAATAAAATGACGATCCAAGCAAAACACATATCATGTGGCGAATAAAAATATAGCTCCAAGTAAAGTTACCGATGAACGAAGACGAAAGAGGGGATGCCTTCCGGGGCATCCCCAAGCTTAGGCTCTTGGTTGTACTTGAATGTTACCTTCGGGTGCCTTGGGCATCCCCAAGCTTAGGATCTTTCCACTCCTTATTCCATAGTCCATCGAATCCTTACCCAAAACTTGAAAACTTCACAACACAAAATTTAACAGAAAACTCGTAAGCTCCGTTAGCAAATGAAAACAAAACACCACTTCAAGGTACTGTAATGAACTCATTCTTTATTTACATTGGTGTTAAACCTACTGTATTCCAACTTCTCTATGGTTTATAAACTATTTTACTAGCCATAGATTCATCAAAATAAGCAAACAACACAATGAAAACAGAATCTGTCAAAAACAGAACAGTCTGTAGTAATCTGAATCAACGTATACTTATGGAACTCATAAATTTCTCAAATAAATTGCTGGACCTGAGGAATTTATCTATTAATCATCTTCAAAAATAATTAACTAAATATCACTCTCCAAATAAAAATGGCAGCAATTCCCGTGAGCGCTATAGTTTCTGTTTTTTTACAGCATGATCAACAAGACTCTCCCCAAGTCTTCCCAAAGGTTCTACTTGGCACAAACACTAATTAGAAGCATAAAACCACATATAAACAGAGTCTAGATGAATTTTTTATTACCAAACAGGAACAAAAAGCAAGGAAATAAAATTGGGTTGCCTCCCAACAAGCGCTATCGTTTAACACCCCTAGCTAGGCATGATGATTTCAACAATGATCACATAAAAGATAAGAGTTGTAACATAAAGAGAGCATCATGAAGAATATGACTAGCACATTTAAGTCTAACCCACTTCCTATGCATAGGGATTTTGTGAGCAAACAACTTATGGGAACAATAATCAATTAGCATAGGAAGGTAAAACAAGCATAACTTCAAAACTTTAAGCACGTAGAGAGGAAACTTGATATTATTGCAGTTCCTACAAGCATATGTTCCTCCCTCATAATAATTTTCAGTAGCATCATGAATGAATTCAACAATATAACCAGCACCTAAAGCATTCTTTTCATGATCTACAAGCATATAATTTTTATTACTCTCCACATAAGCAAAATTCTTCTCTTGAATAGTAGTGGGAGCAAACTCAACAAAGTAACTATCATGGGATTGAAAATTGAAATCAAGATGACAAGTTTCATTGTTATCATTATACTTTAAAGCATATGTGTCATCACAATAATCATCATAGATAGGAGGCATGCTTTCATCATAATAAATTTGCTCATCAAAGCTTGCGGGACAAAAAATATCATCTTCATCAAAAGCTTCCCCAAGCTTGTGGCTTTGCATATCATTAGCATCATGGATATTCAAGGAATTTATACTAACAACATTGCAATCATGCTCATCATCCAAATATTTAGTGCCAAACATTTTATAGATTTCTTCTTCTAGCACTTGAGCACAATTATCCTTTCCATCATACTCATGAAAGATATTAAAAAGGTGAAGCGTATGAGACAAACTCAATTCCATTTTTTTTGTATTTTCTTTCATAAACTAAACTAGTGATAAAACAAGAAACTAAAAGACTCGATTGCAAGATCTAAAGATATACCTTCAAGCACTCACCTCCCCGGCAACGGCGCCAGAAAAGAGCTTGATGTCTACTACACAACCTTCTTCTTGTAGACGTTGTTGGGCCTCCAAGTGCAGAGGTTTGTAGGATAGTAGCAAATTTCCCTCAAGTGGATGACCTAAGGTTTATCAATCCGTAGGAGGCATAGGATGAAGATGGTCTCTCTCAAGCAACCCTGCAACCAAATAACAAAGAGTCTCTTGTGTCCCCAACACACCCAATACAATGGCAAATTGTATAGGTGCACTAGTTCGGCGAAGAGATGGTGATACAAGTGGTATATGGATAGTAGATAATAGTTTTTGTAGTCTGAAATAATAAAAACAGCAAGGTAGCAAGTGATAAAAGTGAGCGTAAACGGTATTGCAATGCTAGGAAACAAGGCCTAGGGTTCATACTTTCGCTAGTGTAACTTCCCTCAACAATACTAACATAATTGGATCACATAACTATCCCTCAACATGCAACAAAGAGTCACTCCAAAGTCACTAATAGCGGAGAACGAACGAAGAGATTATGGTAGGGTACGAAACCACCTCAAAGTTATTCTTTCCAATCAATTCGTTGGGCCATTCCTATAGGTGTCACAAACAGCCCTAGAGTTTGTACTAGAATAACACCTTAAGACACAAATCAACCAAAACCCTAATGTCACCTAGATACTCACCTCAAGTATCCGTGGGTATGATTATACGATATGCATCACACAATCTCAGATTCATCTATTCAACCAACACAAAGGACCTCAAAGAGTGCCCCAAAGTTTCTACTGGAGAATCACGACGAACACGTGTGCCAACCCCTATGCATAGGTTCATGGGCGGAACCCGCAAGTTGATCACCAAAACATACATCAAGTGAATCACGTGATATCCCATTGTCACCATAGATACCCACGGCAAGACATACATGAAGTGTTCTGAAATCTTTAAAGACTCAATCCGATAAGATTACTTGAAGGGGAAAACTCAATCCATTACAAGAGAGTAGAGGGGGAGAAGCAACATAAGATCCAACTATAATAGCAAAGCTCGTGATACATCAAGATCGTGCCAAATCAAGAACACGAGAGGGAGAGAGAGAGAGATCAAACACATAGCTACTGGTACATACCCTCAGCCCTGAGGGAGAACTACTCCCTCCTCGTCATGGAGAGCACCGAGATGATGAAGATGGCCACCGGTGAGGGATCCCCCCTCCGGCAGGGTGCCGGAACAGGGTCCCGATTGACTTTTGGTGGCTACAGAGGCTTCTGGCGGCGGAAGTCCCGATCTAATCTCTGTTCTGGAAGTTTTAGGCTACGTAGGTATATATGGGTGCAGGAGGTACGTCGGTGGACCGAAGGGGGGGCCACGAGGCAGGGCGGCGCGCCCCAGGGGGGTGGGCGCGCCCCCTACCCTCGTGAGCTCCTCCTTCATCTTCTGACGTAGGGTCCAAGTCTATCCGGTAGGTTTCCTTCCAAAAATAACTTCTCCAGTTGATTTCGTTCCGTTTTGACTCCGTCTAATATTCCTTTTCTTCAAAACACTGAAATAGGCATAAAACAACAAATCTGGGTTGGGCCTCCAGTTAATAGAATAGTCCCAAAAGTAATATAAAAGTGGATAATAAAGCCCAATATTGCCCAAAACAGTAGATAATATAGCATGGAGCAATCAAAAATTATAGATACGTTGGAGACGTATCAACAGGCCAGTAACGGGCCGACTCTTGCCATGGGCCGAATTTAGCCCATTAGGGGAACATGCCTGTAACGGGCCGACTCTTGCCATGGGTCGAATTTGGCCCATTAGGGGAACATGTCAGTAACGGCCCGGAAGTAATCAAGGGCCTAAAAGGAGCCCAAGAACGTATGGGCCGTCAATAGGCCGAAAGCTAACACGGGCTAGAAATGGCCCATGTAAATCATGGGCCATTAACGGGAATAAACAAAATTACTGTTCATTATGGGCTAGAGTCACCGTGGGCCTGTAAAGGGCTGAAAGATGCGAAGGCCTCATATGGGCCGAAAGACGTCGTGGGCCATACATGGGCCGAAAGTGAAATGGGTTGGTGTTATATTCGACGGCCCACATGACGTTGTTGGGCCGATTTCCTTTAGGGCCTAACGGGCCGTGAGTTAACGGGCCATAAAATGGGCTATTTGCGAAGAGACCGTTAACAGGCTTTTCATGGGCCAACCCGTTAACTTTTGACCAAGTCAAACGGGCCAGCTTTGTAAGCTAAATGGGCCAGTGGTGGGCCGTGGCACGTGTCGACATATCATAGGCGGCTTTCTGACCCACAAACAAGCTGCCACGTGTTTCGTCCGGCCAATAAGAATTTTACACGTGGAAATTTCCCATTGGTCGGGGCTGTTAATGGGTTATCGGATCCAAAACTTGACCCGATAGCTTAACGGCGTTCCATTACGGTGGATGCCACGTGTCGGTCACCCTTGACAAAAGCACTTATGTGACGTGCGATTTATCGTCATGGAAGTGGACACTTACGTGATGATAATTTTGGTAATGTCATGGAACATTTCTACGACAACACATGTATGACTATCTTGATTCTGTCATAAAATCGTCATGGATGTACATGCATGACAAAAAAACGCGACCTACAGCGACAAACACGTATCATCACGGAAGTGTATTTTTTTGTAGTGCCTCCCGTGGCAGCAGGGTCCTAGTGGAAACTAAGGGATATTAAGGCCTCCTTTTAATAGAGTACCGGACCAAAGCATTAACACATAGTGAATACATGAACTCCTCAAACTACGGTCATCACCGGGAGTGGTCCTAATTATTGTCACTTCGGGGTTGCCGGATCATAACACATAGTAGGTGACTATAGACTTGCAAGATAGGATCAAGAACTCTCTTATATTGATGAAAACATAATAGGTTCAGATCTGAAATCACGGAACTCGGGCCCTAGTGACAAGCATTAAGCATAGCAAAGTCATAGCAACATCAATCTCAGAACATAGTGGATACTAGGGATCAAACCCTAACAAAACTAACTCGATTACATGATAAATCTCATCCAATCCATCACCGACCAGCAAGCCTATGATGGAATTACTCATGCACGACAGTGAGCATCATGAAATTGGTAATGGAGGATGGTTGATGATGACTGTCGGTGTCGAAACCGGCGGATCTCGGGTAGGGGGTCCCGAACTATGCATCTAGGCCGGATGGTAACAGGAGGCAGGGGACACGATGTTTTACCCAGGTTCAGGCCCTCTTGATGGAGGTAAAACCCTACGTCCTGCTTGATTAATATTGATGATATGGGTAGTACAAGAGTAGATATACCACGAGATCAGAGAGGCTGAACCCTAGAAGCTAGCCTATGGTATGATTGTATGTTATGGTTGTTGTCCTACGGACTAAAACCCTTTGGTTTATATAGACACCGGAGAGGGTTAGGGTTACACAAGGTCGGTTACAAAGGAGGAGATATTCATATCCGTATTGCCTAGCTTGCCTTCCACGCCAAGTAGAGTCCCATCCGGACACGAGACGAAGTCTTCAATCTTGTATCTTCATAGTCCAACAGTCCGGCCAAAGGATATAGTCCGGCTGTCCAGAGACCCCCTAATCCAGGACTCCCTCGGTAGCCCCCGAACAAAGCTTCAATGAAGATGAGTCCAACGCGCAGTATTGTCTTCGGCATTGCAAGGCAGGTTCCTCTCCAAATTCGGTGTACCTGTCGAAATAGTGTCCGGTCTCTTGTTAATGTTGCACTCCTTGGCTTCCACGCCTAATAATGGCCACTTTCCACGTGTCGAGCGAATGTGAAGAGCCAGGGCGTTTTCACATTTACCCCCTAGCTGTATGAATGAGCCGCCTATTAAAAAGACGAGGATTCAGATCCAAATCACACCATCCTCCCTCGGCGAGCCTTCATCGGAGCGCACCCGACAGAGATCCATTCCATCATGGCCGGTCGACGCAGCTCCTCCTCTCGCCCCCTAGCTCCAAGCCTGGAGATTGGGAGAGATGTTTCGTCCCGCACAGCAAATTAGTGATGCTTCAAACCAAGGGATTTCTTCCCCCAGCGTACCTGGTCCCGGTTCGAGCCAGGCTTGCGACCTATAATGGCGGAGAGCAAGCGGAGAGCCTTCCCAATCCCTCCAAGGGAAAGCGGGTATGCCTTGTCCCTTATTTGGTAAGAGGGCTCAGATTCCCAATTCATCCGTTTCTCCGGGGGCTCCTGGAGTTCTACAGCCTCTAGTTGCACAACCTTACGCCTGCCTCCCTGCTGCATATCGCAGGATTTGTAGCCCTTTGCGAGTTGTTTTTGGGCTGTGAGGATCATTTTGCTCTGTGGAAGAAGCTGTTCTGTCTTGTGCCCTGTTCTCAGAAGGGGTCAATATATCAAGTGGGCGGAGCCGAAGTGTGGCGTATTGCCGGGACCGGATACCTGTCCGGAACCCCAAAGAAGACGTCCGAAGACTAGCCTTCAGAATGGTTTTATATAGAAGACGTCCCCCTCCCGGATCCTATTCGGATCGGCCTTCCTGAGTTCGATAACGCCCCTTTGAAGAAGCGCCGGAGCTGGCGTCCACGGAGCTCCCTGGAGGAAGATGACAAGGACATTCTTTACCTGATGAGCCGGATATGTTTTTTAGCTTGATCCGGATTGACCATGATCGAGGTCATGGCCATATGCATCATGCGGGGGGTGCAGCCGCTCCAGTATAGAGGCCACCCCATGTGGGATTTCAACAGGGAGGATGACGCCACCCGCCACGGCCGCAAAGGGCCGGGATCGGCTGCTAATATAATAAAGATCTTGTCCACTTTGTACAAGGGAGAAGAGGAGGAATTCCTTCGTGTCAACCCGTTGGGCAGATTCTCTATGTACAATCCTCCGAGCTGGGTAAGCGGAGACTTTTTCTCGTGCATCCGTTTCGTATTCTCGTAGTAAAGTATTCAGTCTAGCGATTTCATAGCAGGAGCTGCGCCAGGCTGTAAAGGAGATAAGCAGCCCTCCTCCACAACCCGAGGACCCTGGACGGTCCCTTGATCCGGCCTCCCAGGAGGATCCGGACATATCTGTGGAGCTGATCGATGGGGTATTTTACCAATTGAGTAATGATAACGCTTTGGTGGCCATTACGGCCGATTACCCTGGCTAGTTCCAGCCTCACAGGTGGCTGAGACCGAAGTCCCAGCACTTAAAAAAGGGATCCGTCCTTGCGCTTTTTTGATTGTCGTATAACAGCCGTGTTTTGCAGGGGAGGTCCTCGGGGCAGAAGGCCGAGCCTGTGGCAACTAGCCAACAAGGGGCCGCGAGGCCAGGCGGGCTGAAAAGACCCGCAGTCCGGATTGAGACACCGGCGCAGCGGTACGGCACGCCGTCTTTATTGCAAGCCATTATTCTCAGAGGCATACTAACGCCCATGCCTTGTTTCAGGAAAAAGAGCGCTCGCCGGACTATAACCGGAGAGGCTACCAATCGCGCCTCCACCAGCCAGGCTCCAAGGCCGGATTCAGAGGCGGGAATGAATACAAGGCGTGCGCCGGGCGCTCCTCCGAGAGAGGATGCGGACAAACTGTCCGCCACCAATTCCGAGGTGGAAAGTGCCATGAACCACAGGCGTCGCCGGACTGTTCTTCGTGACGCTTGTTTCTCCCAAGAGGCATTGGATGCCTTCAACTCGGGAGACGCGCACCTCCGTGCCGCTCAAAATGGTCTAGCCGAAGCCATGGAGTAGTATGTAAAAGACATACGGGTGAGAAAATTTGATGATTATATATATATCAGTAGCCCCTGAGACTTAAAACAGTGAGGATAACTGATTTAAGGATCATTTGTTATGCAGGTTCTTACAGAAAAGAATACTCGACTGTCCCAGGAGCTGGAAGAGTGCAAAGCCCAACTTCAGGCCGCACTGGCCGCAGCAGGGGAGCCCAAAGAGACCCCCTCTGGTAACATATCCTTCGAATGATAAGTATCATATTAGAATGCGGCGTATATGCAGATCTGACGATAAAATTGCAGATGACGCTGGAGTAAATCCGGATAAGCAACAGCTCATACGCCAGCTGAAGGCCGGTGAGAGTGTGCTTACGAGGGTGAGGCGGGAGAAGAATGCTCTCCTAGATGCCAACACCAAGCTGGGCGTAGAACTAAAAGATGTTCGTGCCCAGCTATCGGACTCTGTTAGGGAGAATCGGCGGCTTCAACGCGGCATATTTAGTAAGTGCTTGAACGAACTTTGGAAAAGAGTTTGGCGAGGAAGCTGGCTGACAGAGTTATGTCTACAGGTATGCTAACAGGTCGTCCTGCCAAGGAGATGCCTGGTTCAACGGGTGATCTTCTTCCCGAGCTCTCACAGTTACACGAACGAGTTCGGAAGGTGATGCAAGGCGTCGCCCAGGCCTTGTGGCCATCTGTCTCCATACCCAAAGGCCTTGGAGAGCTTGCAGAAAAGCTGAAGGGAGCACGTCGACGCTTCCAATTATGGAAGATATCGGCCTGCCGTCAGGGCGCCAGGGAAGCCTGGGCAATGCTGAAGACACGGTACACGAAGGCTACCTGAACCACATGGCCGAAGTTGGACCTGTGGGGCCTGATGGGAAGGAGATCCCTGTGAGCTTAGTGTACGGCCAAGTAGAATTGGCCGCAAAGTATTCCCAATAGAACTGTAGACTATACAGCCTATTGGATGGCATTGAAGAGGAATTCAACCAGTCAAATTGACTATGTAATTTTAAAGTGACATGTATAATGCCTTCTAGCCGGATTGTAGATCGTTTGTCGTGGCGGACCTTTTCGCTTCAACCTCGGGACCCGACAGTCCGGAGTGTATCCGAATACCCTCTCGGTTATGTAAGAACCGGGGCATGCGTGGAGATCAGGTGTAGGGGTCATTAGTGCTTTATCAGACAAGTGCCCAACTAGTTATGTTATATTACATGGGTAGTAAGAAACATCTTCCAGAGAGAATAGTTCCGTTAAGGGTTCCTTTCCCTGGGTAAGCATGCCCTAAAGTGCATGTCCAGACTGCGACAAGAAGCGAGAAAAAGCATCTGGGGGCAGATATGGATAATAAATAAAAGTCATCTTTTGTTCACCGACCGAATATTCTCTTAAGAACGCTAGCTTTCGGCTTCGCCCAGTCTAAGGTACACGTCCGGCTGACCCGGCAGTAACAATCGCAGAGGTGCTCCCCTTATGCCCTAGCTGAATTAACAAGAACATAGGGCATAAATACAAGAGCCAGGCAACCCAGCTTGGCTAAAAATTAAGTCATATCGATGCATATAATGGTGAAAAAGGTACATGCGGAAGTATAACACATGTGTTGGGCGTGAGGCCCAGGTAAATAATTTAAGCTTCTGTGAAAGAAGCCCCCATGTATGAAGAGTGCGGCTAGCGCATCTATGATGTATGAGTGAGGCACAAGGTGACCCTTGAAGGCCTAGAGAAATAAAAGAAAGAAAGGGAAACAAGACAGATGATGCATATGCAAAAAATGGACAAAGGGAGGGGACTAACATAAAGTCCGGTGCTAGGCGTAGAATCTTCAGAGCCTGGCTGCGTTCCATGGGTTCGGCTTGAGTCGACTAGTCGATGCATCCCACAGTCGGTATGCTCCACCGGTCAGAACTTGGTCGATAATGAAGGGACCTTCCCATTTGGGCTCGAGCTTGTTCTTTTTCTTATCCGACAGCCGTAGAACTAGTTCGCCAACATTATAAGTTTTGGCCCGTACTTCTCTGCTTTGGTATCTACGAGCCTGTTGCTGGTAAAATGCGGAACGGGCTTTGGCTATGTCGCGCTCTTCCTCCAAGGTGTCCAGACTATCCTGCCGATCGAGCTCGGCTTCTCTTTCTTCGTACATGCGCACTCGAGGTGAGTCATGAATTATGTCACAGGGCAGGACTGCCTCTGCACCGTACACCATAAAAACGGTGTATATCCGGTACTACGATTCGGCGTGGTCCGCAGCCCCCAGAGTACAGAGTCAAGCTCCTCTACCCAGTGCGTGTCAGACTCTGTTAAGGAGCGCACTAATCTGGGTTTAATGCCGCTCATTATAAGACCATTTGCTCGTTCGACTTGACCGTTGGTTTGTGGGTGATAGACTGAAGCATAATCGAGCTTGATGTCCATTTTGCTGCACCAGAGTTTTACCTCGTCGGCCGTGAAGTTCGTTCCGTTATCAGTGATGATGCTGTGGGGGACGCCGTAATGGTGTACAGCCCCGTATATGAAATCTATCACCGGTCCGGATTCGGCTGTTTTAACCGGTTTAGCCTCTATCCATTTGGTGAATTTATCCACCATGACCAATAAGTATTTTTTTCTTGTGGGTTCCCCCTTTAAGGGGTCCAACCATGTCAAGACCCCAGACCGTGAAGGGCCGTGAAATGGGGATTGTTTGGAGGGCGGTGGGTGGCATGTGGCTTTGATTTGCAAAGAGCTGGCAACTGGCGCAACGTTGGACCAAGTCCTGTGCATTTGCCCGGGCCGTTGGCCAATAGAATCATGTACGGAAGGCCTTGCTTGCAAGAGCCTGGGCTGCAGCGTGATGACCGCCGAGTCCGGCGTGAATTTCTGCCAAAAGGTTCCGCCCTTCCTCTTCGGAGATGCACCTTTGAAGGACTCCGGTAGCGCTTTTTTTGTACAATTCTCCCTCATGGACCCTGTAGGCCTTGGATCGCTGCACTATGCAGCGTGCCTCATTTTGGTCCTCTGGAAGTTCCTGTCTAGTTAGGTAGGCTAGGAATGGTTCTGTCCACGGGGCAACAATGGCCATTATTTTGTGGGTTGATTGTGTTATTTCGGTGGCCGAGCCTCCGATTGTGTCAGAGAGTTCGGTGTTGGGTATTTTGGCCGGGTCCGGACTGTTGTTACCGGTGTCCCCTTCCCATGCTACGGATGGCTTGAAAAGCCTTTCCAGAAATATGTTGGGAGGGACCGCATCGCGTTTTGCGCCGATGCGGGCGAGGATATCCGCCGCCTGATTGTTTTCCCGAGCCACATGGTGAAATTCGAGCCCCTCGAACCGAGCTGACATTTTTAGGATGGCATTGCGATAAGCTGCCATTTTCGGATCCTTGGCATCAAAGTCTCCATTTATTTGGGATATCGCGAGGTTTGAATCCCCGTGCACCTCTAGGCGTTGAATGCCCATGGATACTGCCATTCGGAGACCATGTAGAAGGGCCTCATATTCGGCTGCGTTGTTGGAGTCCGTATACATTATTTGTAGTATGTATTGAACGGTGTCTCCTGTTGGGGACGTCAAAACGATGCCAGCCCCCAGACCAGCCAACATTTTGGAGCCGTCGAAGTGCATGATCCAGTTTGAATATGTGTCGTACTCTTTAGGGAGTTCGGCTTCCGTCCGTTCAGCGACGAAGTCAGACAAAACTTGCGAATTAATAGCTCGTCGTGGCTTGTAAGTTATGTCGAACGGGAGGAGCTCAATGGCCCATTTGGCAATCCGGCCTGTCGCATCGCGGTTATTTATAATGTCGTTAAGTGGTACTTCCGAGGCTACCGTTATCGAACACTCTTGAAAGTAGTGTTGCAGCTTCCGGGATGCCATAAATACCGCGTATGCTATCTTTTGATAATGCGGATACCGTGATTTGCATGGAGTAAGGACAGTGGACACATAGTAAACCAGATTTTGAAGGGGGAATTTGTGTCCGTCCACTTCTCGCTCAACGACGAGCACTGCGCTTACTACTTGATGAGTTGCTGCAATGTATAATAGCATTGGTTCGCCAATGTTTGGCACGGCCAGGACTGGGTTTGTTGCCAATATGGCTTTTATTTCGCTGAGTCCAGCCGTGGCGGCGTCCGTCCACTTGAAGTGTTCGGTGCGCCGGAGGAGGCGATAAAGGGGTAATGCCTTTTCTCCCAAGCGGAAGATAAAGTGGCTTAGAGCCGCCACGCATCCAGTCAATTTTTGTATTTGTTTGAGGTCTGTTGGGGTAGCCAACTGTGACAACACTCGGATTTTGGCCGGATTAGTTTCAATACCTCTACTGGAGACAATGAATCCCAGGAGCTTTCCGGCTGGTACGCCGAAAACGCATTTTTCCGGATTGAGCTTGATGTCATATGTTCGGAGGTTGTCGAATGTGAGCCTCAATTTGTCTACTAGAGTTTCAACATGCTAGGTTTTAACGACCACGTCATCCACGTATGCCTCCACTGTTTTGCCGATCTGGTTTGCCAGACATGTCTGAATCATGCGCTGATATGTTGCGCCGACGTTTTTTAGCCCGAAGGGCATTGTGTTGAAGCAGAATGGGCCATATGGTGTGATGAATGCCGTTGCGGCTTGGTCTGGCTCTGCCATTTTAATTTGATGGTAGCCGGAGTATGCGTCGAGGAAACACAATGAATCGTGTCCTGCGGTAGCATCGATGATTTAATCGATGCGGGGGAGGGGGAAGGGATCCTTTGGGCAGGCCTTGTTAAGGTCCTTAAAATCGACGCACAAGCGCGAGGATTTGTCCTTCTTTGGTACCATCACCAGGTTTGCTAGCCAGTCCGGATGTTTTATGTCTCTGATGAATCCGTCCTCCAATAGCTTGGCTAGTTCCTCTCCCATGGCTTGTCTTTTAGGCTCGAAGAAACGTCGAAGAGCCTGCTTGACTGGCTTGAATCCTTTTAGGATATTTAGGCTGTGCTCAGCCAGCCTGCATGGGATTCCTGGCATGTCTAAAGGGTACCAGGAAAAAATGTCCCAGTTCTCGCGTAGGAACTCTCGCAGTGCGGCGTTGACATCAGGGTTTAATTGTGCCCTGATGGAAGCTTTTTTTGTAGGGTCCGTTGGATGGACTTGGAATTTGACTATTTCGTCCACCAGTTTAAAGGTTGACTTGGATCTTTTATCGAGTATCACGTCATCCCTGCTCACCGTGGAGCACAACGCAGTTAGTTCTTCGGCTGCTAGGGCTTCGGATAGTGCCTCAAGGGCCAATGCAGCTGTCTTATTTTCAGCGCGAAGTGCTATGTCCGAATCACTAGCAAGAGTGATGATTCCGTTGGGCCCGGGTATTTTGAGCTTCATGTACCTGTAGTGGGGTATGGCTTGGAAGATTGTAAACGCCTCCCACCCTAATAGAGCGTGGTATCCGCTGCTGAACGGGGCCACTTGGAATGTAATTTGTTCGGACTTGTAATTATCCGGCATGCCGAATACCACGTCTAGTGTGATTTTTCCAGCACAGCGTGCTTCCCGACTGGGGATGATTCCTCTAAAGGTGTGCTACTTTGCTCAATGCGGCTCCAGTCTATTTCCATCTTTTGAAGAGTTTCCTCATAGATGAGGTTTAATCCGTTGCCGCCGTCCATGAGTACCTTGGTGAGACGAAAGCCGTCCATGACTGGACTGAGGACCAGTGCGGCTGGTGCTCGGGCTGTTCGGAATTTAGGTTCGTCACTGGCATTGGAGGTAATAGCCGTGTCACTCCAAGGATTTATTTCTGCTATGTGGCAGATTTTGGCCATGTTGCAGAGTGTTCGCTTGCGTCTATTATTTGACGCGAAGGTCTCAAAGACCGTTAACACCGTATTGTTGTCCACGGGATGATGCTCTATTGTCTTTGGGAGGAGTAGATCCTCACCACTTTTGGCCACCTGCCGGAGTATCCAACATGCTCTAAGGCTGTGCGTTGTTATTGCATCCGCTGTACTATGAATTTTGCAGGGTCCGTTGAGCCATCCCTCCAATACGGTTCCTTGCCCCGTAGAGGGCTTTTGCTTTTTGGTAGTTAACCCAGGTGTATTGTGATAATGCACCCTTTTATTTCGGACTGGGTTTGTATTCAGGGCCGGATTATCCCAAAATTTTATTTCGGTTTTCCAGGCGCTTTCCATCGCATAGTACTTTCGTACTATGGACACCAAGTCGGCAAAGCGTGTAATTTTGCGACGACTTATGGCGTTGAGGATTCCCTTGTCCGTGCAATTATTGCAGAAGAATGAAATTGCGTCTTCCTCACGACAATCCTTTATCCTGTTCATGACCAGGAGGAATCTAGCCCAGTAATGGTGTACTGTTTCTTCGGGCTCTTGCCTAATTTGGGATAGATCGCGTATGTTTGGGTGGGTGGGTGGAATTGAATCCGAATCCTCACCCAATCTGAGACTCAGGGGACAAGGAGTTTCCGAACTCGGAAGTTTGGATTCTTGGATGTTTTCCGATGAATCTAGCGCGCTGCCTGATTCTAGGTTCAGGCCTTGAGTGACGTCCTCCCCTCCGCGGGTATCTGCTTGGAGGGATCGGGAATCTGGACATAGCTAGTCCTTTAGATAGATGAAGGGTTGCCACATTGTTCCTCCACCACTGCAACGTGATGGGTGACCTGGGGAGAGTTCATCTCTCTCAGATCGGGTTTAGGCCCAATCTGATCGTAGTCTACAGCGACTCCCAGGGCGGCGCTGCGATCCAAGAGCTCGTTTAGGGAAGAGAGCTCCATTGGATCTAACTGCTCGGCGAGTTCCGAGTTGATGTGAAGATTGCTTTCGATGACCCGAGAAGTCATCGTCGGTGCAGCGGCCGAACATGCGGTCATAAGAAAACCACCTAGCTAGAGAGTTTGGCCGATAGCCAAAGCTCCCTCAGCGATAGTGCCGTCTTTAAAGACGGGATGAGACATCCTTCCTGGTGGCGACGTCATAGCGGAACTCTCAATGAAAGCACCAATGTCGGTGTCAAAACCGGCGGATCTCGGGTAGGGGGTCCCGAACTGTGCGTCTAGGCCGGATGGTAACAGGAGGCAGGGGACACGATGTTTTACCCAGGTTCGGGCCCTCTTGATGGAGGTAAAACCCTACGTCCTGCTTGATTAATATTGATGATATGGGTAGTACAAGAGTAGATCTACCACAAGATCAGAGAGGCTGAACCCTAGAAGCTAGCCTATGGTATGATTGTATGTTATGGTTGTTGTCCTACGGACTAAAACCCTTTGGTTTATATAGACACCGGAGAGGGTTAGGGTTACACAAGGTCGGTTACAAAGGAGGATATATTCATATCCGTATTGCGTAGCTTGCCTTCCACGCCAAGTAGAGTCCCATCCGGACACGAGATGAAGTCTTCAATCTTGTATCTTCATAGTCCAGCAGTCCGGCCAAAGGATATAGTTCGGCTGTCCGGAGACCCCCTAATCCAGGACTCCCTCAATGACGATGGCGACAGATTCCCCTCTCCGGAGCCCCGAACAGACTCCAGATCATAAAACACGATGAATCCTTCTCCTCTATTTTTTTCTCCCCGAAAGCAAATATATAGAGTTGGAGTTCAGGTCGGAGGAGGTCCAGGGGGCCCATGAGGTAGGGGCACGCCCAGGGGGGCAAGCTCGCACCCCCTCGTGACTAGGGTGTGGCCCCCTGGTCTTCATCTTTTGCAAGGATTTTTTATTATTTCCAAAAAGATGTTCCGTGAAATTTCAGGTCATTCCGAGAACTTTTGTTTTTGCACATAAATAACACCATGGCAATTCTGCTGAAAACAACATTAGTCCGGGCTAGTTCCATTCAAATCATGCAAGTTAGAGTCCAAAACAAGGGCAAAAGTGTTTGGAAAAGTAGATACGACAGAGACGTATCAACTCCCCCAAGCTTAAACCTTTGCTTGTCCTCAAGCAATTCAGTTGACAAACTGAAAGTGATAAAGAAAAACTTTTACAAACTCTGTTTGCTCTTGTTGTTGTAAATATGTAAAGCCACCATTCAAGATTTCAGCAATGATTATAAACTAACCATATTCACAATAACGCTTAGGTCTCATGTTTACTCATATCAATGGCATAATCAACTAGCGAGCAATAATAATAAATCTCGGATGACAACACTTTCTCAAAACAATCATAATATAATATAACAAGATGGTATCTCGCTAGCCCTTTCTGAGACCGCAAAACATAAATGCAGAGCACCTTTAAAGATCAAGGACTGACTAGACATTATAATTCATGGTAAAAGAGATCCAGTCAAGTCATACTCAATGTAAACTAATAGTAATGAATGCAAATGATAGCAGTGCTCTCCAACTGGTGCTTTTTAATGAGAGGATGATGACTCAACATGAAAGTAAATAGATAGGCCCTTCGCAGAGGGAATCAGGGATTTGTAGAGGTGCGAGAGCTCGGTTTTGAAATAGAGGTGAATAATATTTTGAGCGGTATACTTTCATTGTCAACATAACAACCAAGAGATGGAGATATCTTCCATGCTACACACATTATAGGCGGTTCCCAAACAGAATGGTAAAGTTTATACTCCCCCTCCACCAACAAGCATCAATCCATGGATTGCTCTAAACAACGAGTGCCTCCAACTAACAAGAGTCCCAGGGGGAGTTTTGTTTGCAATTATTTTGATTTGATTTGCATAAAGCATGGGACCGGGCATCCTGGTGACTAGCCATTTTCTCATGAGTGAGGAGCGGAGTCCACTCCTCTTGTGAATAACCCGCCTAACATGGAAGATACAGATAGCCCTAGTTGATACATGAGCTATTCGAGCATACAAAACAGGATATTTATTTGAAGGTTTAGAGTTTGGCACATACAAATTTACTTGGAACGGCAGGTAGATACCGTATATAGGTGGGTATGGTGGACTCATATGGAATAACTTTGGGGTTTATGGGATTGGATGCACAAGCAGTATTCCCGCTTAGTACAGGTGAAGGCTGGCAAAAGACTGGGAAGCGACCAGCTAGAGAGCGACAACAGTCATGAACATGCATTAAAATTAATCAACACCGAATGCAAGCATGAGTAGGATATAATCCACCATGAACATAAATATCATGAAGGCTATGTTGATTTTGTTTCAACTACATGCGTGAACTTGTGCCAAGTCAAGTCACTTAAATCACTCAGAGGAGGATACCACCCTATCATACCACATCACAGCCATTTTAATAGCATGTTGGCATGCAAGGTAAACCATTATAAGTCCTAGCTAATCAAGCACGGCACAAGAAACTATGATCTCTAGTTGTCATTGCAAACATGTTTATTCATAATAGGCTGAATCAGGAACGATGAACTAATCATATTTACAAAAACAAGAGAGGTCGAGTTCATACCATCTTTTCTCATCTTAGTCAGTCCATCATATATCGTCATAATTGCCTTTCACTTGCATGAACGAATGATGTGGATAATAATAATAGTGCACGTGCATTGGACTAAGCTGGAATCTGCAAGCATTCAATAAATAGGAGAAGACAAGGCAGTATGGGATCTTTTGTTAGATCAACAACAATGCATATACGAGCCACTTCAACAATTTAATTATGGTCTTCTCCTATCGACCCCCAAACAAAAGAAAAGTAATAAAACTATTTACATGGGAAAGCTCCCAACAAGCAAAAAGAAGAACATGAAATCTTTTTAATTCTTCTTTTTAATTACTACTACAAGCATGGAAATTAAAACTAGCTAAAAGCTACAACTATTTTTTTGTTTTTCTTATGGTTTATTAAACACACAAGAAGAAAGCATAAAAAGGAAATAAACTAGCATGGATGATACAATGAAAAAGTATGAGCACCGACATCTAACAATGAGTGTGTGAACATAAATGTAATGTTGATGAGAAATACGTACTCCCCCAAGCTTAGGCTTTAGGCCTAAGTTGGTCTATGGCCACGGCTGGCCTAGCGGATATCCATAGTAATAGTTGGGGTCGTACTGCGAAGAAGAAGACTCTGATTGCCACTGGTTGGCAATCATCTCCATATCCCACTAGTAATTATACTGTCGTGGAGGATCAACTTCTGGTTCCGACTCTGGCTCTGTGGCTGATGTAGGGTTCCGGTAGGCGTGAATAGCCTCTAACGGAACAAGGTACTTGCCTGCAGATAAATCAAATAAGGAAGGAGCAGGCAGGGTAATAGTCTCAGGATGATGTTTATCAAAGAACAATTTGTATTTAAGCTCGCCTTCCCTATTCTTAACAATAAAATCGTGTGCCACCATACTCTTATAATCTAAATAAACAGGAGGCAGCAGTTTTTCTTCCTTCTCATAATGCCTAATAGGTATGTTAAAATGTGCAGCTAGGCATGAAGCATAGATGCCTCCAAAGATGGGGCTCTTTGTACGGTTCAGACTTAACCGTTTAGCAATAATACCACCCATACTAATAGAGTTATCACAGAATAAACCGTGGAACAAAATAATAATATCAGGAACACTAAGGTTTCCACAGTTTCCGCGACCAATTAAGCAACGACTAGCAAATATTGCAAAGTAGCGTAAAACTGGAAAATGTATGCTAGTGATTCGTGCATCGGAAACCTTCCCCGTTTCCCCTACAGTGATGGTATCAATAAACCCATCCACATCGCCGCGATGTGGTTCCTCCATTGTGCCCTTGAAATGGATCAAACAAACCCGACAAAAATCATAAAGTGACATCTCCTTATGCTCATCATATAAATAAAACTCCACCGTAGGTGGTGAGCTCCTAGCATGGAAATGAAAGTTTTGCAGAAAGATATTGGTGAGTAAGATAATGTTCGCGTTGGTTGTGGAGGAAGGCGGTGAGGCCTACATTCTCAGCCAATTCATAAAAATCATCATAAATCCCGGCTGCTCTCAAGAAATCATCGGAAGGCCATTCACACGGTCGAACCTCCGCGGTGCGAGGCAGATTATATTTGGGCCTCTCTGCTTTTTCATTTTGCTTTTCCTTCGAGCTTCCACTACTAGGAAAAGGCCTACTAATGGCGCACCTAATTTGGCCATTAATGGCGCATTAGTGGTGCGCCATTAGTAGCACGCCATTAGTATATTTTACTAATGGCGCACCACGGGTGCGCCATTAGTATCTGGTATACTAATGGCGCACCTCAGATGCGCCATTAGTATATACAACAGTGCGCCATTAGTATGCCTCCCAGGGGGCCATGTATACCCAGATGCTTTGGCATACTAATGGCGCACGACAACGAGATGCGCCATTAGTAAGTTCGGCATACTAATGGCGCACTGTCTAATGATGCGCCATTAGTATCCTTTGGCATACTAATGGCGCACTATGGTGTGATGCGTCATTAGTATGAATATTAGTTTTTTTTATTTTTTTATTTTCTGTTTTTTGCACAGGTTACAAAATGTATAATTGGACAAAATATAAACAACACACATCAACAACAGATTCATCGAATACAATAGAAGATTAGTCTCTGAATACAATTCATCATTTTAGTCTCCGAATACAATTCATCATATTAGTCTCCGAATTGAAAAGACCGAACAAAGATAGAACATTATATTACAAGTCTGGACACCGCGAGTTTGTCTTCACATTACAAGTCGATATCGATCATCTAAACTACCATCACATAGAAGAGAGCTGCGGTCATCACGATGAAACTCGTCTTCATCCGGTTCCTCCAACGCTCCCTCCCCTCTCCCGCTAGATAGCGGGTGTATCTAGATTCGGCCTCGGCCCTAGTGGCGTACCCTTTGTAACTGTTACCGCTGAATCGGTGAACCTGTCTCCGACACTCCTCCCAGTCGTCGTAGACTCCGGGAACCTTACCCTTGTACACGACATACCACGACATCGCTATGCAGTAGCCAAATGAAACGTTAGTACCAATTCACAGACAATACATAAGCAATATATAAGTATGCAATAGAACGATCGGAAGAGAAAAGCAAGACATTAATAGCATCGATTACATCTTAAGTTGAACGACTCTCGAAACCAAAGAGACATACTACAAGTTCATTAAAGTTTAATTACAACATGAGCCAATCGATGTTTCGGAACTAGACATAGCATCACTGCTTTCGACTCGACTCAAGGGACCGGAGCGTGGATGAAGCCGCCGTCTATCGTGGGAGTCATGAAAGAATGGGCGTTGTCAGCCTGCATTTGTAGGATTGTGTCGATGTCACTGTTGGACGGTTGATTTCTGAGGTAGAACTGCCCTGAGGTACGAAGGACATCTTGATGGATGATTTCCGCAAACTCCGACTGGATGCGAAAGAATTCTTGTCTGATGTCCGCGTCCTGGATTGCCGACACGCTCGCGGCCCAATCTTTGAGTCTACTCGGTAGCAGAAGTTGATGATGGTCCCGTACGATCGCCCGCATGTGATGGATGGCATAGTAGGCACCCTTCTGACCGCCAGGCGGCTGCTTGACGCAGCAGAACGTCGTATTGTGGGAGAACACGTGCTTGCCGTACTTACGAAAAGGCCTGGTGAAGGTGCCTCCAGATTTGACGTAGCCGGGGAGAACATCATCAAGAACCTTCTTGACATTTGTGTAGTCTACGTTCGACTGACGGTCCGGGTCGAAATACGTGGCCATGGAATATTTGGGGCTTAGGAGGATGAGTGTGCAACGTGTGTCACTGCAGAAAACACGGAATGTTAAAAGAAAAACGATCGAAATCTAAGAATTCATATGTTACGGGGCGGTTGAGGGGAGGACTTACTCGGGAAAGTAAGGCACGAGGAAGTTATCCTTATCTTGGTTTGCCAGAATGACGCCTTCGAGGTAAGAACTCGCGACTTGCCGGTCCCCAGCGCTGCCCAAGATCTTGGCACGCATGTAGAAGGGGTCGACTATCATGATGTCCGGGGTCTTGTCGCGAATGATCCGCATCTCCATACTCAGCGAAAATAGCCGAACGAAGGTGTAGTGCAGCGGATGAAGGTTCAACATAGCGTGGATGTCATCAAACCGCAGGACGATCGTACCCCCGATGGGGTTATCCACAAAGCCCTTGCCCTCTGGCACCTTGGCTGCGAAAACCGGGTATGCCACATCCTTCTCTCCGAGACGCCGCTTCTCCAAAGAAAGAACACTGTCATGCAGACTCCGCATAGCACCGGTTGCAGCATCGAGCATATTTCTCGGTAGCATCAGCCTACCCGCCACATGCACCCTCCTCAAGATATCCTCAGGTGAAGGTGGCCCGTCCTGAGCACGGATCGTACTCGGTGCCGGCTGGCCCGCACCCTTGTTAGTCTTTCTTTTGTGTGCCTTCTTCTTCTCCTGTAATGGGACCGAGTTCTGCTCACAGACCGCCTTCTTGAGTGTGTTGGGGCTGATCATATTTTGCACCTCGCCTATCTGAGGCTCGGTGAAGTCGGCAGCTGGAGGTGTCTCCTGAGAGCTGAACTGCAGACGACGCCTGTTGCAACTTGGCTTCTCCGCGGTACCAGCTAGATCGCGCACGTCTTTTGTTGGGTTGAGTTCTTGAGAAGGAGGCCCCATGAAGTCGCCACCGTACCCATGATCGGCAAAGTACTGATCGACGTTGGCAAATGTATCATCGTCGTCGTCATTCTGATCCTGTGCCATATGCATGTTTGGATCCAGTGGCATAGGGATGTCCGGCACCGTTGCGGCGGTCTTGCCATGGGGCCGACTTGGCGCCGGCACGACTGGTGGTGTTGTCTTTGGGGTGGTGTCCCCCGCCCCCAAACGAATCTGGCTCTTCGGCCAAAGAAGGGGCCAGCTCAGGTAGGCGCTAAGGGTCATCACGTCATCATCGTCGGCCCCGACGGGTCGAATCGGGGGTAACAACTCGTCGCAGCCTGGCAGCACCCGAACCAGTTGAACCCTAAACAAGTTGGGTGGCATCTGGGTACCGTGGAACAAGGGGTTGCCCGGTTGAACGATTTTGCCCTCGGCGACATCGACCAACTCGTTGTTCATGAAGTGCAGGAGAGTGCACGGAACGTCGGCGGCGCCCTGTGAAAACATGTAGGGCGTCAGGGATGCCCAGTCAAAGGCAAGGAGATGAAGTCCTCGGCCGAGAGAGGCTTAATTAGTTACCGTGATGATGGCATCGAGCTCGGCTAATGTCGAGACACCGCCAACGGCGGGCGTGTAGTTGACGGAGGGGCCACTTGCTGCAGAGGTGCCGGCCGACGTACACCCGGGTGCATTAAGCTCCCGTGCCAGCGTCGGAGACACCAATGCCACCTCCGCCGGAGACACCAATGGCCCCGCCTGCGAGTTGCTGGCCGTGAAGCTAGGAATCGGGGGCGGCCCCTGTTGGCCGCCCGTAATCCACACACTAATCCCCTGGATCAAGGTAGGCACAATGGCGGTGATCGTCGCTCCGAGTTGTTGTTGCACTTGCTCTTGGACAATCTCTGGAATCCGCGCCACCTGTGCCCTAAGTTCTTGAACCTCGCGCGCCTGGCTTTCCGAGCTGGTGTTTTTCTCCTTTCGCCCACCAGTGTTATAGTATGACGACCATTTTGTCGACAAGCCTTTGCCGGCCACACGACCAGCTGACGTCGGCTTACTGAGCTTATCCTTGTTCTTCATTACATTCAACGCCCTATTTAGAGTGGTGTCCCAAGGGTTGCTCTTAGTCGACCCCGCTCTACTGCTTTCAGTCGCCTGCGGAAGGAACGTGAACCATTTAGAAATTTGGCTTCATTAATTAGAATGCAACCATATGGAGCTAATTACGCGGGGGTGTATTCCTCACCAGAACAAGCTCAAGCGCCCTGGTCTTCGGATCCGTGGTAAGCTCCTTTGTTTTCGGGTCCTTCTTGTACTGGGCCCTGACAAAGTTCCTGGTCTGCTTGTCACCGTATTTATCGAAGAGGGGCGTAGGCCTTGCTCGGCACGGTCCACCTCCTCCTTGTCCCATATAGGCTCCGCCACTCTGTAACCGCCGGGACCGAGTGTGTGTTCCCCTAAGTTCAGCTCCCGCATTTCTTTCCCCCACCTACTTGATTCGGAGCTTGCGGTGCTCGAGCAATTGATCTTGAAGTCGTTGTAGTCATCTTCGGTGATCGAAGGATTTTTCTCCTTGATCTTCTCATAACTCTCACCTTTCTCGATCATTCTCTTCACATTGCTTTTCCAAGTAGACAGGGCCGTGCTCATCTTCGTGAGGGCAGCATTGTTCACTTTATTCCCTTTGAGGCTTGTGTTTTCAAATTCAGCGGGGAACTTGTATCGTTCGTGCAGCTTCGTGAAGAGGAGGTTGCGCAAATTCCCTTGGTCAGGATGCCTGAGGTTCTCGGTGTTGATCGAGACGGTGCTCCGGAGAATGCACCCGAGCTGAAGCGAGTACCCCTTGACTATTCGTTCGGGCGCCGTTGGATTCCCATTGGAGTCCACTCCAGTAACTTCCTCCTTGAGGGTGCGGAGCACGGTCGGGTGCCGGTCCTTCCGTTGCCTCTTCGGTTGGCTTCCATCTGTGCGTGCACCGCCATCATCAGTGGTGGCATCCTCGGCGGCACCATGAGTGGTGGCATCAGTGGGGTCATCCTCGGCGGTACCATCAGTGGTCTCAGGATCGGTGGGGAAGGCGGCGTCGTCATACAAGTGAGGTTGTTCCTCCATCTCCTGGGACAGCTCCCAGAATTTCTTGCCGCCCGAACCCCCGGCCTCATTGTTGTTGGCCATGTTTCTCTATAAATAGGAACCTTGCCGCCATGAACAGTAACCTTGCTGGGGGGAGAGCTTGCTGACGTGAACAGTAACCTGCCCGGGAAAGCTTGCCACCGTGAACAGTAACCTTGCCGGGAAAGCTTGCTGCCGTGAACAGTAGAAAGCTTGCCGCCGTGAACAGTAACCTTGCCGGGGGAGAGCTTGCCACCGTGAACAGTAACCTTCCGGGGAAAGCTTGCCTCCGTGAACAGTAACCTTGCTGGGAAAGCTTGCTGCCGTGAACAGTAGAAACTGTCGAGGCCAATCCGACCAGAGGCTGAAGATGGGCTCAACTACTTATCTAGATGGCTTCGAATGAAGAAGTGTTCAACAAAGGAGTTGTTCGTAACGTCGAAACGGTCAACTTTGCTTTTGGAGTCATCATCATCCGACGTAGTATACGACCTGCAGAGACGCTGCAAGAGTCGGATGGTCCAGTCAGCTACATGAACGAGTCCGACTCGAGATTAGAGATGACCCCGTGGAGTATTCAAGATGGCCTTATTCGGAAAAGTGATCAACATACGGATTGTTGGCCTCGTCGAAGCACACATAATTGATATTTGAACCGTCGAAGAAAATTGGGCATGACCTTTGCTAATTTTCTTGACCTAGGAGTGCCCCATTCTCAACCGAAATGGAAATTAATCAACATTTCAGGAGAAAGGGATCATTTCACATCAGGAGAAATAGATCATTTCATCTAGCTCATGCCAGGCAATCAACCAAACCAAATATGTACAAGAAAGGTTCATCAACATCAGTCAATTAAGATACTACACCATAAGCTTCATCCAGCATATGCCATGCAACCTAGCAAATTATGACACACAATGCCATAATTAATCAAGAGTTACTACTACAGTACTCATGTACTCCATCTTACAGAGTTACTCCATCACAGCAACAACAACCTTGCAGATCAAAAATGATTTGTGTAATCTGGTTGGTACTCTTACAGTTGCATAAATTGAAAAAAATTGATCTGGGTGATCTGGGTTACAGTATCAGCAACCTTGCATTTCATTTTATACAAAATTGTACTCCACCAAGAACAGAGCCATACTATAGCAGCAAGACTGTAGTAAGAAAGAACCAATTCCCAAGTCCCAAGTCCCATATCACACAAAAGAGCAGAGTGCATGCTTGATGTTAAACTTTTTTAGGTACTTCTTTGTCATTGATGATATATGGGATGAATCAGTATGGGAAATTATTCACTGCGTGTTTCCAGAAAACCAAAAAGGTAGTCAAGTAATCACAACCACAAGACTTGAAACTATAGCTAATGCAAGCTGCAACTATCAGCACGAGTTCATTTACAAGATGAGTCCTCTTGATGATCAAAACTCAAGAAAACTATTTTTCAGCAGAGTTGGACAGAATGACTCCTTGTACATTTTTATTCTGACGAAACTGGAAAAAAATTGACACTTAGGTTAACTGAAGAAGGAAGCAGCACGATTCAATGTCTAGATGCAGCAGCAACTGTTAGACACGGCAGTGGCGGCTACAGGCGCGCGCAGCAGCAGCTGTTGCAAGGCAGTGGGCGGGGCGCGGCCGTGGGCAGGTGCACACGCGCGAGGGGGCGAACTGGGGCGGCCAGAGACGCGGGGAAAAAGCACGGCGATGACGAGCTCGTGGCCATGGCGGACGATGGCTTCGGCCTCGAACAGAGCGACGAATACGACGGCGGTTCCACACGGGAAGGAGAAGGGAATGGTTGAGTGCCTCACCGAGGAGGCACACGATGGCCCGTTGGTGGCTTAGGAGCAGCAGAACGGCGACAATCGTCGCGGACGCGCCGGTGACTGTAGGTTGAAGACGATGACAAATCCGGCAATGTAGGGGCTCCCACGAAGGATGTCGGGGCGGCGGGGCGGGGTCAAGGCGGCATCGGGGCGGCGGGGCAGCGTCGAGGCGGCGTCGGGGCGGCGGGGCAGCGTCGAGGCGGCGGGGCAGCGGCGTCGGGAGAGGAGAGGGGAAGGGGATCGAGGGCGAGGGCGAGGGAAAGAGAGGGGATAGGGAGGGGCCGGGGAGGGAGGGGAATATGGATGGGGCCTGGCACAATACTAATGGCGCACCACCCCTCGGTGCGCCATAAGTATATCCATACTAATGGCGCACCCCACCGTGGTGCGCCATTAGTATTGTGCCAGGCTCGATTCCACACCAGGAGGTCCTGGGTTCGATTCCCAGGCTCCACAATTTTTTTATCCATTTAAAATGTTGTTTGATACTTATTTGTGTTTAAATATGTTCAAATTTGTTTAAATCATAATAGTAATATTTTTTTATAAGACAGTAATAATTTTTTTAAAAATTACATCAAACAGTAATGCCGGTGGAGCGGGGGAGGGTGCGCGGGGTGCGGGGGGTCGGCGGCGGCGGTTGAGTAGGGGAGGGGTGCGGGGGGTCGGCGGCGGCGGTTGAGTAGGGGAGGGGTGCGGGGGGTCGGCGGCGGCGGTTGAGTAGGGGAGGGGTGCGGGGGGTCGGCGGCGGCGGTTGAGTAGGGGAGGGGTGCGGGGGTCGGCGGCGGCGGTTGAGTAGGGGAGGGGTGCGGGGGGTCGGCGGCGGCGGTTGAGTAGGGGAGGGGTGCGGGGGGTCGGCGGCGGCGGTTGAGTAGGGAGGGGTGCGGGGGGTCGGCGGCGGCGGTTGAGTAGGGGAGGGGTGCGGGGGGTCGGCGGCGGCGGTTGAGTAGGGGAGAGGTGTGGGGGTCAGCGGCGGCGGTTGAGTAGGGGAGGGGTGCGGGGGGTCGGCGGCGGCGGTTGAGTAGGGGAGGGGTGCGGGGGGTCGGCGACGGCGGCGGTTGAGTAGGGGAATCGAGGGTGCGGGGGGTCGGCGGCGGCGGCCGGTGGACCGGGGGGTGCTCGGCGGCGAGGGGGACCGGATCTGGCGAGGTGGGATAGCGATCGAGATGGAGGGGGATCGAGATCGAGTGTCCATGAAATTTATAAATATTCATGATAGTTCAAAAAGTTCCCATGAAATACAATCGAGAAATGAAGGCTACGATTTAAATACAATCGATCTTAGCTAGCTATATGTTCACAATCTTCTTGCCCTTCTTTTTCGCAAATGGAGTTCTTCTGTGGAACGGACGTCCTTTAGGTAGGGTGGTCCTGCTTCTTCTTGTGGTGTATGCTGCTACTTCATCATCGTCGTCATGTTCGATCCTCGGGTCGCCATACTTGTTGAAGTCTTGCTCATTGGCTACTCCATCCATTCCGATGATCTTCCTTTTGCCTCTCCTCACGACAACACGACTGGGCTTTGACGGGTCGGTAATGAAGAAGCATTGGTCCACTTGGGAAGCCAGTACCCATGGCTCATTTTTCGCGGTGACGTTTGCGCCCGCGGTCTTGGATTTGGCTTCGGGTATAACCATGGTGGTGAAATACCGGTCTTCTTTTAGGACGCTCTTGGCCCATCTGACACGGAACATCGGGACCTTCTCTCCAGCGTAGCTCAGCTCCCAGATCTCCTCGATCCTTCCGTAGTATCTGTCCTTGTCGTTACCGGTGTAGGATTCCATCGTTACCCCGGAGTTCTGATAACCATCGCTCTTCATGTCCTTGGCCTCGGTGTAGAATGTGTAGCCGTTGATATCGTACGCCTCATAGGTCATCAGGTTGTGCTCGGCGCCCTCTGACAAGGCGAATATGAGTTGTTCTTCGACGGAAGAATCCTCACGTAAAGGGCACGACAGAAGCTTCTGCTTGAAGCAACGCGTGAAACATGAGTTGTGCTCTTTGAGTATATCTCCGTCCGTCCTCTGTTGGCCTCGGTCATTGTACGTCTTCTTAATAAAGGTTTTGTGCTGTACCACCCAAGGATCGACCACGTCTATGTGTTGTAGCGCGACTAGGTTTGCTCTTTCAAAGTCAGCGAGTCGACCCTCGAAGTCGACATGCATTTCGCGATGACCCTCACGGTGACCCCATCCAGCGAGCCTGCCGAGGTGCCTGTTGACGGGCAGACCAACGGGGTTCTCGATGCCTAGATAATTCGTGCAGTAGGAGATGCACTCTTCGGTCAGAAAGCCCCTGGCTATGCTTCCCTATGGATGTGACATGTTGCGAATGTATCCTTTGATGACACCATTCATCCTTTCGAACGGCATCATGCTGTGCAGGAACGTCAGCCCGAGTTGGATGATATCGTCCACGATATGGACCAGCAGATGCACCATAACGTCGAAGAATGCGGGCGGGAAGTACATCTCAAGCTCGCATAGTATCACCACGATCTCTTCCTGTAGCCTTCTGAGTTGCCTCACGCCAAAAGATTTCCGAGAGATGACGTCGAAAAAGTTGCATAGGCCAAATAGGGTTTCACGGACGTGCGCGTCCATGATCCCACGGATTGCAACTGGAAGTATCTGCGTCATCAGCACGTGACAGTCGTGAAACTTCATCCCGCTGAACTTCAGCTTCGCTGGGTCTAGGTATCTGCTTATCTTCCCCGCGTAACCGTAAGGAAGTTTTACTCCTACGAGGCAGGTGAAAACTGCTCGATCTCCTCCTGACTTAGAGTGAAGCACGCGGGAGGGTAGTCATTTCCGGTCTTCTTGGCCTTTTTGCCTTTGTGACGACTTTCCGTGTCCTGCTTCACCTCATCATCATCATCATCATCATCATCATCATCATCATCATCATCATATATAGCGTGAAGCTCCTACCTGATGCCCATTGATTTCAAGTCTGCCCTTGCTTTCGGCCCATCTTTGGTCCTCTCTGGCATGTTGAGCAGGGTACCAAGCAGACTCTCGCACACGTTTTTCGTGATATGCATGACATCAAGGCTGTGAGGCACACGGTGGATCTTCCAGTACGGCAAGTCCCAGAAAACAGACCTCGTTTTCCATACCTTCAGCAGCGGCTCTGGCGCATTTCGCTTCTTTCCCGGCTCTGGCGCCTTTTGCTTCTTTCCCGGCAGTGGGCAGTCTTTCCAATTTTTCAACAGCTCGTCTATTTCCTCGCCACTCCTCGTACGCGGGCGTCCTCGGGGTTCGGTTTCACCATCGAACAGATCCTTGCGTTTTCTCCACGGGTCATCGTCGTGAAGCCACCTTCGATGTCCCATGAACACGGTTTTCGAAGACCCGGGATCTCTATCTAGCTGGCGATACGTTGTGTCATCCATGCACCTGACGCATCCAGAAAATCCGTGGACCACCTGCCCCGCGACATATCCGTAACCGAGATAGTCGTGCACCGTCGTGAGCAGCGTGGCTCTCATATGGAAATATTCTTTCTCTGCGGTGTCCCACGTATTGGCTGGCGTTTTCCACAGCGTGTCAAGCACCTCTTTCAGCAGCCCCAGATATAGATTGATGTCGTTCCCTGGTTGTTTCGGTCCTTCAATTAGCATACTCATGTGAATGTACTTCCTCTTCATGCACAACCAGTGGGGAAGGTTGTACATCCACACAAACACAGGCCAGGTGCTATGTGTGCTTCTCTGGCTGCCAAACGGATTGACTCCATCGGTGCTCGCGCCCAGCACGATGTTCCTTGGATCATTCCCAAATTCTGGGTCTTCAAAGTTCAACGCTTGCCACTGGCTCGCATCCTTAGGGTGACTCAGCATCTTGTCTTTTTTATCTATCTCCGGATCAGTTGCATCATCTTCTCGCTTCTTCTCCTCCCTATCCGCGTGCCAACGCAGGAGCTTTGCTACCTTAGGGTCCCCGAAATAACGCTGCAGACGAGGAGTGATCGGAAAGTACCACACCACTTTTCGAGGAGCTTTCTTCCTCTTCTTGTATCGAGTGACGCCGCACACCGGACATATGGTAGACTCCGCGTGCTCATCCCAATAAATGATGCAATTGTTCATGCACACATGGTATTTCACGTGCGGTAAATCCAGAGGACACACGATTTTCTTCGCCTCCTCCAAACTGGTCGGGCACTTGTTCCCCTTGGGAAGACGTTCGTGCCAGAATGACATGTTCTCGTCGAAGCATGCGTCGGTCATTTTGTGTTTTACCTTCATCTCCAGAGCCATGAGCATTACTTTCAGGCGGGTATCCTCGGGCCTGCATCCTTCATACAATGGAGTAACCGCGTCTAACTCAAGTTGATCCATCTTGGCTTTCTCTCGGGTGGTAGCTCTTGCGTTATCCGTCTGCTTGAGAAGCAGCTCTTGAATATGAGGGTCCTGCACCCAGCCCATCGATGGTCCAGCGTCGTCTGCTCTGCCGGCATCATCATCTTCATGATCATGTTCGTCGACTGCTCCGGCATCTTCCTCATCATCATGTCCTGCATCTTCTACATGATGACTGTGTACAACATCACCGTCGTGATCATCTCCTCGGGATTCTTTGTCTTCTCGCCCGCCCGAGCCACGGTGGTTGTCTTGCTGCCCTTCCTCATTTCTTGCCCGGCCCCCATGGACGACTTCGTAGTCATCTTCATCACCTTGCCACCAATAGCCATCCATGAAACCACGCAAGAGCAGGTGGTCCCGCACCTGCCCGGATTCCGGGTCCGCAATAAGGCTCTTCAGCTTGCATCTTCGACACGGACATCTTATCTCCGTCTCGTTCTTTTGAAGCATCTCGGCCTTCGCGGACCTCAAAAACCTATTCATGATGCCTTCGGTCATCATGCGGACCATGGTCGCCTGCGGGGTAGAGCAAAACGATATTTTAGAACCAAGAAAAAATTTGGCATGACTTTCCCTAAAAATAGGACCAAAAAGAATGCTTAATGCCAAAATTCTCGCCGAAACGGAAATGAATCAACATTCCGGCAAAATATTGGCAACTATCGAATTTCAAATACCGGTACACCTCCAAACACAAACACATATGCAACCCCACAAACATATGCAACACCACGAACATACATAGATCTAGCTAGGCCATAAAAAGTGCATGTGCACATTGTTGTAGGGAGAACAACATAAATATAGCTTCCCCCCTTACTTACCTATCAAAACAAGGTAATTTAACCACTTAAATTGAATGAATCTATGGTGGAAATGAGGTGAAAAAGAGGAGGCACCCGAGACAAGGAGGAGGTGGAGAGAATGAAGTGGGGAGAAAGTGAGTGTGGGTAGGAGAGGCTGTCCAAAATATCTTGTTGCTGCCCACTTACTAATGGTGCACCAACTCTAAATGCGCCATTAGTAATCCAGGTTACTAATGGCGCACCTCCTAGTGGTGCGCCATTAGTAGTTTTGCAAAAAAAAATACTAATGGCGCACTGTCCCACAGTGCGCCATTACTAGTTTAAACTAGTAATGGCGCACGGTGGAACAGTGCGCCATTAGTAGTTTTGCAAAAAAGGGAATAAAAAATATAATAAAAAAACAACATTAGTGGCACACTTTCCGGCTGGTGCGCCATTACTAGTTACAACTAGTAATGGCGCACTCTATCTGGATGCGCCATTAGGATGTTTGGACAGGCGCACTAGTTAAATTTTTTTTGATACTAATGGCGCACCCTGGGCCAGGTGCGCCATTAGTAGTTTCAACTCTAATGGCGTATCAGTAGGTGGTGCGCCATTAGTATATACTAATGGCGCACCGCTTGTCTGGTGCGCCATTAGTATCAATCCCATCTATAGCCCTTTTTCTAGTAGTGTTCGGCTCGATGAGCCCCTCAAAAATCTCTTCATTATTTTCTGAAAAATTCTGAAATTTTTAGTAACTTCAAATAAAAGTGATCCAAGCTCAACAAAATTGATAGCAACTACTCCTACAAGTGCGTGGAGCCTATATCATGCATCAAAACTACTTGGAACCACATAAGTTTGACCTGCAAGCTCAATAACAGGGTCACCTAGGTAGCACAAATTTGTAATGAATAAAGCACTAGAACAAAAACTAATTGGACCAATGGAGGAGTCACATACCAAGGAACGATCCCCCCAAGCAGTTTTGTGAGAGGTGCTTTGAGCAAGGAGATCGAAAATAGCAGCAAAATGAGCTTGGACTCGGGTTTGAACTGGATAATCGTGTTTGTGGGAGGAAGAAGGAGTGTGTGGGTGCAGGAATAAGTGGAGGAGGGCCACCGTGGGCCCACGAGGCAGGGGTTACGCCCAGGGGGGTAGGGCGCGCCCTCCACCCTCGTGGGCAGGTGGATGCCTCCCGTGCTGTGTTTTTAGTGCCAAATATTCCCAAATATTCCAGAAAAAATCATATTTAAATTTCAGGGCATTTGGAGAACTTCTATTTTCGGGGTATTTTTATATTGCACAGATAATTTAGAAAATAGATGGAAAATACTTATTTTTATTTTATTTAATATAAATAACAGAAAGTAAAAGGAGGGTACAGAGAGTTGTGTTTTCTAAATTCCTCCATCTCATGATCATCAAAAGGAATCCACTAACAAGGTTGATCAGGTCTTGTTAACAAACTCATTCTGATAACATGGAACCGGAGAATCTTCGAATAACACTAGGTTACCTCAACGGGGATATGCACATCCCCAACAATAAGAATATCATATTTCTTCTTGATAGTAGGAAGAGGAAATTCAAAACCTCCAAAAATAATTGATGGAATGTTTCCAATAGAATTGATACTGTGGACTTGAGGTTGTTTCCTCGGAAAGTATACAGTATGCTCATTACCATTAACATGAAAAATGACATTGCCTTTCTTGCAATCAATAACAGCCCCTGCAGTATTCAAAAAGGGACTTCCAAGAATAATAGACATACTATCGTCCTCGGGAATATCAAGAATAACAAAGTCCGTTAAAATAGTAATGTTTGCAACCACAACAGGCACATCCTCACAAATACCGACAGGTATAGCAGTTGATTTATCAGCCATTTGCAAAGATATTTCAGCAGGTGTGAACTTATTCAAATCAAGTCTACGATATAAAGAGAGAGGCATAACACTAACATCGGCTCCAAGATCACATAATGCAGTTTTAACATAGTTTCTTTTAATGGAGCATGGTATAGTGGATACTCCTGGATCTCCAAGTTTCTTTGGTATTCCACCCTTAAAAGTATAATTAGCAAGCATGGTGGGAATTTCAGCTTCTGGCATCTTTCTTTTATTAGTAACAATTTCTTTCATGTACTTAGCATAAGGATTCATTTTAAGCATATCAGTTAATCACATGCACAAAAAGATAGGTCTAATCATTTCAGCAAAGCGCTCAAAATCCTCATCATCCTTTTTCTTGGATGGTTTTGGAGGGAAAGGCATGGGTTTCTGAACCCACGGTTCTCTTTCTTTACCATGTTTCCTAGCAACAAAGTCTTTCTTATCATAACGTTGATTCTTTGATTGTGGGTTATCAAGATCAACAACAGGTTCAATTTCTATATCATTATCATTGCTAGGTTGAGCATCAACATGAACATTATCATTTACATTATCACTAGTTTCATGTTCATTACCAGATTGTGTTTCAGCATCAGAAATAGAAATATCATTTGGATTCTCAGGTGTTTCAGTAATGGGTTCACTAGAAGCATGCAAAGTCCTATCATTTTTCTTTTTCTTCCTTTTAGAAGGACTAGGTGCATCTATATTATTTCTCTGAGAATCTTGCTCAATTTTCTTAGGGTGGCCTTCAGGATCCAAAGGTTCCTGAGTCATTCTACTAGTTCTAGTAGCCACTCTAACATCATAATATTTATTCTTACTATTCAATTCATTGAGCAAATCATTTTGAGCGTTAAATACTTGTTCTATTTGAGTGGTAACCATAGAAGCATTTTTACTAATAAGTTTAAGTTCACCTTTGACATTAGCCATATAATCACCCAAGTGTTCAAGCATATCAGCACTGCGTTTTAATTCTCTACCAAAATAAGCATTGAAGTCTTCTTGCTTAACCATAAATTTATCAAACTCATCTAAGCATGGGCTAGCAAACTTAGTAAATGGGATTTTAGCTTTATCATATCTATAGAGATAATTTACCTTTACAAACTGTGTCGGGTTATCAAGACCATGTATTTCTTCAATAGGAGATGAATTATAATTATACATTTCTTCGACAGGCGGTCAATTAAGACCATGTATTTCTTCAATAGGAGGTAAATTCTTAACATCTTCAGCTTTAATACCCTTTTCTTTCATGGATTTCTTTGCCTCTTGCATATCTTCAGGACTGAGAAATAGAACACCCCTTTTCTTCGGAGTTGGTTTAGGAATAGGCTCAGGAAGTGTCCAATTATTTTCATTAGTCAACATATTATTCAATAGAATTTCAGCTTCATCCGGTGTTCTTTCCCTGAAAACAGAACCATCACAACTATCTAGGTAATCTCTGGAAGCATCGATTAGTCCATTATAAAAGATATCAAGTATTTCATTTTTCTTAAGAGGATGATCAGGCAAAGCATTAAGTAATCGGAGAAGCCTCCCCCAAGCTTGTGGGAGACTCTCTTCTTCAATTTGCACAAAATTATATATATCCCTCAAAGCAGCTTGTTTCTTATGAGCAGGGAAATATTTAGCAGACAAGTAATAAATCATATCCTGGGGACTACACACACAACTAGGATCAAGAGAATTAAACCATATCTTAGCATCACCCTTTAATGAGACCGGAAATATTTTAAGGATATAAAAGTAGCGAGTTCTCTCATAATTAGTGAACAGGGAGGCTATATCATTTAATTTAGTAAGATGTGCCACAACAGTTTCAGATTCATAGCCATAAAATGATCAGATTCAACCAAAGTAATTATATCAGGATCAACATAGAATTCATAATCCTTATCGGTAACACAGATAGGTGAAGTAGCAAAAGCAGGGTCAGGTTTCACTCTAGCATTAAGGGATTGATGCTTCCACTTAGCTAATAAACTCTTTAGATCATATCTATCATTGCAAGCTAAAATAGCTCTAGCAGATTCTTCATCCAGAACATAACCCTCAGGCACAACAGGTAATTCAATTTATTAGGGGGAGAGTCTTCATCATCACTTTCATCAATATTATCAGTTTCAATAATTTCAATCTCTCTAACCCTAGCAAGTTGTTCATCAAGAAATTCACCAAGTGGCATAGTAGTATCAAGCATAGAAGCAGTTTCATCATAAGTATCATGCATAGCAGAAGTGGCATTATCAATAACATGCGACATATCAGAATGAATAGAAGAAGCAGGTTTAGGTGTCGCGAGCTTACTCAAAACAGAAGGTGAATCAAGTGCAGAGCTAGATGGCAGTTCCTTACCTCCCCTTGTAGTCGAGGGATAAATCTTGGTACTCGGATCTTTCAAGTTCTTCCTAATGATAAGCAGATATAAATCCCAAGTGACTCAAAGAATAGAGCTATGCTCCCCGGCAATGGCGCTAGAAAATAGTCTTGATAACCCACAAGTATAGGGGATCGCAATAGTTTTCGAGGGTAGAGTATTCAACCCAAATTTATTGATTCGACACAAGGGGAGCCAAAGAATATTCTCAAGTATTAGCAGCTGAGTTGTCAATTCAACCACACCTGGAAACTTAATATCTGCAGCGAAGTGTTTAGTAGCAAAGTAATATGATAGTAGTGGTAACATTAACAAAAGGTAATAGTAGCAAAAGTAATATTTTTGGTGTTTTGCAGTGATGATAAAAATAGCAACGGAAAAGTAAATAAGAGAAGAACAATATATGGAAAGCTCATAGGCAATGGATCGGTGATAGAGAATTATGCCGGATGTGGTTCATCATGTAACAGTCATAACCTAGGGTGACACAGAACTAGCTCCAATTCATCAATGTAATGTAGGCATGTATTCCGAATATAGTCTTACATGCTTATGGAAAAGAACTTGCATGACATATTTTGTCCTACCCTCCCGTGACAGCGGGTTCCTAGTGCAAACTAAGGGATATTAAGGCCTCCTTTTAATAGAGTACCAGACCAAAGCATTAACACATAGTGAATACATGAACTCCTCAAACTACGGTCATCACCGGGAGTGGTCCCGATTATTGTCACTTCGGGGTTGCCGGATCATAACACATAGTAGGTGACTATAGAATTGCAAGATAGGATCAAGAAATCCCATATATTGATGAAAACATAATAGGTTCAGATCTGAAATCATGGCACTCGGGCCCTAGTGACAAGCATTAAGCATAGCAAAGTCATAGCAACATCAATCTCATAACATAGTGGATAATAGGGATCAAACCCTAACAAAAGTAACTCGATTACATGATAAATCTCATCCAATCCATCACCGTCCATCAAGCCTACGATGGAATTACTCACGCACGGTGGTGACCATCATGAAATTGGTGATGGAGGATGGTTGATAAAGACGATGCGGCGATGGATTCCCCTCTCCGGAGCCCCGACAGACTCCAGATCAGCCCTCCCGAGAGGTTTTAGGGCTTGGCGGCGGCTCCGTATTGTAAAATGCGATGAATCCTTCTCCTCTATTTTTTTCTCCCCGAAAGCAAATATATAGAGTTGGAGTTGATGTCGGAGGAGCTCCAGGGGGCCCACAAGGTAGGGGGCGCGCTCAGGGGGGCAGGCGCGCCCCCACCCTCTTGGCTAGGGTGTGGGCCCCCTGGTCTTCATCTTTTGCAAGGATTTTTTTATTATTTCCAAAAATACGTTCCATGAAGTTTCAGGTCATTCCAGAACTTTTGTTTTTGCACATAAATAACACCATGGCAATTCTGCTGAAAACAGCGTCAGTCCGAGTTAGGTCCATTCAAATCATGCAAGTTAGAGTCCAAAACAAGGGCAAAAGTGTTTGGAAAAGTACATACGACGGAGATGTATCAAAGACCATGGCCAAAGTCATTGGGAGATCCTCTATGATGGAAGACCCAACAGAGGATGAAGAGGAAGAGGATGCTGCACTAGCACCTAAAGCTCAAAAGCTGGTGGGGATGCCATCAAGTCTGGGGCTGCCCCTTCTAAGCCCAAGACTTCCCCCAAAGCTTCTGCTCCAGCTCCCAAGACTGCACCAAAGAGGAGCACTAGGAATATACTAGCTGCTGAGAAGAACAAGGCCCCAGTGCCCGAGATTGAAGAAGAGGAAGATGCTGAAGCCCAAGTGCTTAGGATGCTCAAGCCCAAGATCCTTGACCACGATGACAATCATCCAGTGGCAGAAAATATGAAGATTAGAAAGGATGCAGGTCTCAGATTGTGGAGACAATCTAATCCATATGCTGTGAGGAGAAGGACTGTTGTGGGTTACATGTTTCACACTGATACGTCCATTTTGCATCATGCTTTTATATCGATATTTACTGCATTATGGGCTGTTATTACACATTATGTCATAATACTTATGCCTATTCTCTCTTATTTTACAAGGTTTACATAAAGAGGGAGAATGCCGACAGCTGGGATTCTGGGTTGGAAAAGGAGCAAATATTAGAGACCTATTATGCACTGCTCCAAAAGTCCTGAAACTTCACGGAAGCCAATTTCAGAATATATAATAAATATTGAGCACAAGAAGTTCACCAGGGGGGCCACACCCTGCCCGCGAGGGTGGGGGCGCGCCCCCCTACCTCGTGGGCCCCCTGGTGGCCCTCCGATGACCATCTTCTGCTATATGAAGTCTTTCGATGGGAAAAAAATCAGAAGCCATCTTCTCGGAAGAAACTCCGCCGCCACGAGGCGGAACCAATCTAGGACTCTGGCGGAGCTGTTCTGCCGGGGAAACTTCCCTCCGGGAGGGGGAAATCATCGCCATCGTCATGACCAACACTCCTCTCATCGGAAGAGGGCAATCTCCATCAACATCTTCACCAGCACCATCTCCTCTCAAAACCCTAGTTCATCTCTTGTATTCAATTCTTGTCTCCAAGTCCGGGATTGGTACCTGTGGGTTGCTAGTAGTGTTAATTACTCCATGTAGTTGATGCTAGTTGGTTTAATTGGTGGAAGATCATATGTTCAGATCCTATATGCATATTAATACCCCTCTGATTATGAACATGATTATGCTTTGTGAGTAGTTACGTTTGTTCCTAAGGACATGGGAGAAGTCTTGCTATTAGTAGTCATGTGAATTTGGTATTCGTTTGATATTTTGATGAGATGTATGTTGTCTCTCCTCTAGTGGTGTTATGTGAACGTCGACTACATAACACTTCACCATTATTTGGGCCTAGAGGAAGGCATTGGGAAGTAATAAGTAGATGATGGGTTGCTAGAGTGACAGAAACTTAAACCCTAGTTTATGCATTTCTTCGTAAGGGGCTGATTTGGATCCATATGTTTCATGCTATGGTTAGGTTTACCTTAATACTTCTGCTGTAGTTGCGGATTCTTGCAATAGAGGTTAATCATAAGTGGGATGCTTGTCCAAGTAAGGACAGCGCCCAAGCACCGGTCCACCCACATATTAGATTATCAAAGTACCAAACGCGAATCATATGAACATGATGAAAACTAGCTTGACGATATTCCCATGTGTCCTCAGGAGCGCTTTTCTCTATATAAGAGTTTTTCCAGGCTTGTCCTTTGCTACAAAAAGGATTGGGCCACCTTGCTGCACTTTATTTACTTTTGTTACTTGTTGCTCGTTACAAATTATCCTATCACAAAACTACCTGTTACCACTTATTTCAGTACTTGCAGAGAATACCTTGCTGGAAATAGCTTATTATTTCCTTCTGCTCCTTGTTGGGTTCGACACTCCTACTTATCGAAAGGACTACGATAGATCCCCTATACTTGTGGGTCATCAAGACTCTTTTCTGGCGCCGTTGCTGGGGAGTGAAGTGCCTTTGGTAGGTGGAATTTGGTAAGGAAAATTTATATAGTGTGCTGAAATTTACTGTCACTTGTTACTATGGAAAGTAATCCTCTGAGGGGCTTGTTTGGGGTATCTCCACCCCGACCAGTAGAGCAAAGAGTTGCTCCTCAACCTACTGAACCTACTAAAAATGAAAATGACTGCTTTGAAATTCCTTCAGGTATGATAGAAAAACTGCTAGCTAATCCTTTTTTAGGAGATGGAACAAAACATCTTGATGAGCATCTAATATATGTGGATGAAGTTTGTGGACTATTTAAGCTTGCAGGTGTACCCGGAGATGTTGTTAAGATGAAGGTATTCCCTTTATCTTTGAAGGGAGACGCATCGACATGGTATAGGCTATGTGATGATATGGGGTCTTGGAATTACAAACGATTGAAATTGGAATTTCATCAGAAGTTTTATCCTATGCATCTTGTTCATCGTGATCGCAGTTACATATATAATTTTTGGCCTCGCGATGGAGAAAGCATCGCTCAAGCTTGGGGGAGGCTTAAATCAATGTTATATTTATGCCCCAACCATGAGCTCTCAAGAGAGATGATTATTCAAAATTTATATGCTCGGCTTTCTGATAACAATCGCACCATGATCGATACTTCTTGTGCTGGCTCTTTTATGACGAAGACTATTGAATTCAAATGGGATTTATTGGAAAGAATTAAACGCAACTCTGAAGATTGGGACCTCGACGAAGGTAAGGAGTCAGGTATGACACCTAAGTTTGATTGTGTTAAATCTTTTATGGATACCGATGTTTTCCGTAAATTTAGCACTAAATATGGACTTGACTCTGAGATAGTAGCTTCTTTATGTGAATCTTTTGCTACTTATGTTGATCTCCCCAAGGAGATGTGGTTTAAATATCATCCTCCCATAGAAGTAAAAGTAGCTACACCTATTAAGGTTGAAGAAAAGATTATCACTTATAATGATCCTATTGTTCCTACTTCTTATGTTGAGAAACCACCTTTCCCTGTTAGCATAAAAGATCATGCTAAAGCTTCAATAGTGGTTTGTAAAAGCAATATTAGAACATATACACCTCCTAAGCAAGTTAAAGTTGAACCTAATATTGCTATTGTTAAAGATCTTTTGGCTGATAATATTGATGGGCATGTTATTTTTTTCTGTGATGAAACTGCTAGAATTGCTAAACCTTGTGCTAGAGATAAACCTAGACCTGTGGTAGGCATGCCTGTCATTTCTGTTAAAATAGGAGATCATTGTTATCATGGCTTATGTGATATGGGTGCCAGTGCTAGTGCAATACCTATTGGCCTATATAGAGAAATTATGCATGATATTGCACCTGTTGAGTTAGAAGATATTGATGTCACAATTAAACTTGCCAATAGAGATACTATTTCACCAATGGGAATTGTTAGAGATGTTGAAGTCTTGTGTGGAAAAACAAAATATCCTGCTAATTTTCTTGTTCTTGGTTCCCCATAAGATAGCTTTTGTCCCATTATATTTGGTAGACCCTTCTTAAACACTGTTAATGCTAAGATAGATTGCAAAAAGGATGTTGTTACTATCGGTTTAGATGATATGTCTCATGAATTTAATTTCTCTAAATTCAGTAGACAACACCTTGAAGAAGAATTACCTAGTAAGGATGAAATTATTGGTCTTGCTTCTATTGCCGTACCTCCTAGTGATCCTTTAGAACAATATTTGCTAGACCATGAAAATGATATGTTTATCAATGAAAGAAGGGAAATAGATGAAGTATTATTTAAACAGGAACCTATTCTGAAACACAATTTGCCTGTTGAAATCCTAGGGGATCCTCCTCCACCCAAGGGTGATCCTGTGTTTGAGCTTAAACCGTTGCTTGATACTCTTAAATATGCTTATCTTGATGAGAAAAAAATATATCATGTTATTATTTGTGCTAACCTTTCAGAGCATGAGGAAGAGAGATTATTGAAAACTCTGAAGAAGCACCATGCTTCTATTGGGTATACTCTTGATGATCTTAAGGGCATTAGTCCCACTCTATGTCAACATAAAATAAATTTGAAGAAGATGCTAAACCATTTCGTGATCATCAACAACGGCTGAATCCTAAAATGAAAGAAGTGGTGAGAAAGGAAATAATAAAGCTCCTTGAGGCAGGTATAATATATCCCGTTGCTGATAGTCAGTGGGTAACTGTCGTTCCTAATGATAAAGATGAATTGATTCCTCAAAGAATTATTACAGGTTATATGATGGTAATTGGTTTCCGCAAATTAAATAAGACCACTAAAAAGGATAATTACCCCTTACCTTTTATCGATCAAATGCTAGAAAGATTATGCAAACCTACACATTTTTGCTTTCTAGATGGTTATTCTGGTTTCTCTCAAATACCCGTGTCAGCCAAGGATCAATCAAAGACTACTTTTACTTGTCCTTTTGGTACTTTTTCTTTTAGACGTATGCCTTTTGGTTTATGTAATGCACCTACTACCTTTCAAAGATGCATGATGGCTATATTCTTTGACTTTTGTGAAAAGATTTGTGAGGTTTTCATGGATGATTTCTCCGTCTATGGATCTTCTTTTGATGATTGCTTGAGCAACCTTGATCGAGTTTTGCAGAGATGTGAAGAAACTAATCTTGTCTTGAATTGGGAAAAGTGCCACTTTATGGTTAATGAAGGTATTGTCTTGGGGCATAAAGTTTCTGAAAGGGGTATTGAAGTTGATAAAGCCAAGGTTGATGCTATTGAAAAGATGACATGCCCCAAGGACATCAAAGGTATAAGAAGTTTCCTTGGTCATGCCGAATTTTATAGGAGGTTCATTAAGGACTTCTCAGCAATTTCTCAGCCTCTGACTAATTTATTACAAAAAGATATACCATTTGTCTTTGATGATGATTGTGTAGAAGCATTTGAAATACTTAAGAAAGCATTGATCTTTGCACCTATTGTTCAGCCACCTGATTGGAATTTACCCTTTGAAATTATGTGTGATGCTAGTGATTATGCTGTAGGTGTTGTTCTAGGGCAAAGAGTTGATAAGAAATTAAACTTTATTCAATATGCTAGTAAAACCCTAGACAATGCTCAAAGAAATTATGCTACTACTGAAGAAGAATTCTTAGCAGTTGTATTTGCTTGTGATAAGTTCAGGCCTTATATTGTTGATTCTAAAGTAACTATTCACACTGATCATGTTGCTATTAAATATCTTATGGAAAAGAAAGATGCTAAACCTAGACTTATTAGATGGGTTCTCTTGCTACAAGAATTTGATTTACATATTGTTGATAGAAAGGGAGCTGAGAACCCCGTTGCAGACAACTTTTCTAGGTTAGAAAATGTGCTTGATGACCCACTACCTATTGATGATAGCTTTCCTGATGAGCAATTAAATGTCATAAATGCTTCTCATACTGCTCCATGGTATGCTGATTATGCTAATTACATTGTTGCCAAATTCATACCACCTAGTTTCACATACCAGCAAAAGAAAAAGTTCTTCTATGATTTGAAACATTACTTTTGGGATGACCCACATCTTTATAAAGGAGTAGATGGTGTTATTAGACGTTGTGTACCTGAGCATGAACAGGAACAGATCCTACACAAGTGTCACTCCAAAGCTTATGGAGGAAACCATGCTGGAGATAGAACTACACATAATGTATTGCAATCTGGTTTTTATTGGCCTACTCTCTTCAAAGATGCCCGTAAGTTTGTCTTATCTTGTGATGAATGTCAAAGAATTGGTAATATTAGTAGACATCAAGAAATGCCTATGAACTATTCACTAGTTATTGAACCATTCGATGTTTGGGGCTTTGATTATATGGGACATTTTCCTGCCTCTAATGGATATACACATATTTTAGTTGTTGTTGATTACGTTACTAAGTGGGTAGAAGCTATTCCAACTAGTAGTGCTGATCATAACACTTCTATTAAAATGCTTAAAGAAGTTATTTTTCCAAGATTTGGAGTCCCTAGATATTTAATGACTAATGGTGGTTCACATTTTATTCATGGTGCTTTCCGTAAAATGCTTGTTGAGTATGATGTTAATCATAGAATTGCATCTGCTTATCACCCTCAGTCTAGTGGTCAAGTAGAATTGAGTAATAGAGAGCTCAAATTAATTTTGCAAAAGACTGTCAATAGGTCTAGAAAGAATTGGTCCAAGAAACTTGATGATGCATTATGGGCCTATAGAACTGCATATAAAATCCTACGGGTATGTCTCCGTATAAAATGGTTTATGGAAAATCATGTCACTTACCTGTCGAACTAGAACACAAGGCATATTGGGCTATGAAAGAGGTCAATTATGATTTCAAACTTGCCGGTGAGAAGAGGTTATTTGATATTAGCTCACTTGATGAATGGAGAACCCAAGCCTATGAAAATGCCAAATTATTTAAAGAAGTTAAAAGATGGCATGATAAAAGGATACAAAAGAGTGAGTTTAATATAGGTGATTATGTATTGCTATAAAACTCTCGTTTAAGATTTTTTGCAGGAAAACTTCTCTCTAAATGGGAAGGTCCTTACGTTATCGAGGAGGTCTATCGTTCCAGTGCCATAAAAATCAACAACTTCGAAGGCACAAATCCGAAGGTGGTGAACGGTCAAAGAATCAAACATTATATCTCAGGTAATCCCATAAATGTCAAAACCAATGTTATTAAAACCGTAACCCCGGAGGAATACATAAGGGACACTTTCCGGAACGTTTCAGACTCCGAAAAGGAATATGTATGTGGTACAGTAAGTAAACCAACTCCAAAACAGTTTTTAAGGTAATATTTCTCCGTTTTGGAATATTTAGAAAAATAGAAAAATAAGAAGCAGTCCGGGAAGGACACGAGGGCTCCACAAGGGTGGAGGGCGCGCCCTACCCCCTGGGCGCGCCCCCTACCTCGTGGGCACCTCGTGCGCTTTCCGGACTCCGTTTTCTTACACGACACGTATTTTGGTCGGTAAAAATTCATTATATAATATCCCGGGGGTTTTGACTCCCGTATCACGTAATTATCCTCTGTTTGAGTTTCGAGCTGTTGCTGTTGCAGATTAGAGTAGCATGTCTTCGCAAGAGTCAGTCGGGGAGAGCTGGGTGTCTCATCCGGTACCGAGATCAATGACAAACAACAATGTTGACCTCTTTGGGCCAGCAACAGAGGAAGAGATGGAGGCTGATTTGAAGAGGATAGATGCCATGGAAGAGGATCAAGAAGTCACTTCCCGCTTCCGAGCTAGATTCACAATGGGAGAACTGCAGAGCTCGGCTATTCCAAACTCGGTATCCCTTCCAATGTTAGAATTCTTTCTTATGAGAATATGAAAAAGAGTGTCACTGGTTCTCCCGCAGCTATGCAGAAACCCTGGGTGCAGGGAGCTTTGGCTGTTACAGGAAAACTCTGAAAGGAAATAACGGACCTCAAGCAGCAAATCAATAAGCTCGAAGAGGAGAATCGTATCCTGAGGGGCATCATCGCCAAGAATATCACATCACCATCCCTGAAAAGAGAGACTTGATCACATGGGTATGTGAAAGTGCAACTATCCCTAGGTGGTTTTGGTAATTCATAACAACATATAGCTCATTGAGCTAATGCTATTCCAAGATGATTATTTCAGGAAAGATCAATGATTGGCATGGCATGGATATGAAAGTGGAACCCTCAAAATGCTAAGGACAATGGATTGGCTCAAGCTCAAAAGCTCAAGACTCTTCATTTTATATTTTAGTGATCCAAGATCACATTGAGTCCATAGGAAAAGCCAATACTATTAAGGAGGGATGAGGTGTTGCTTAATGAGCCTCTTGCTTCATGTGCTTAGTGATATGCTCCAAAACCCTCAACTACTTTCCCATATCCACATATGACCTAAACTCTAAGCCAAACTCGGTCCTACCGATTTTTCCTATCCGGCGCCACCGAGTTTCACTTGTCATTAGCCACTGCCAAACCCTAGCAATTCGGTTCTACCGATAAGGATCTCGGTCCCACCGAGATGGGGTTGCAAACTCTCTGTTTCCCTTTCGTAACTTTTCGGTCTCACCAAAAGAGCGAATCGGCCCCACCGAGATTGCAATGTAAACTCAGTGTTTCCCCTTTGTAACTTTTCGGTCTCACCGAGTTCCACTCGGTCTCACCGAAAGAGCAAATCGGTCCCACCGAGTTTGCCTGACCAACTCTCTGGTTAGCTAATTACCAAATTCGGTCTCACCGAGTTTGTGTAATCGGTCTCACCGAGATTATGTTATGCCCAAACCCTAACCGAATCGGTCCTACCGAGGTGCATGTCGGTCCCACCGAAATTCCTAACGGTCACTAGGTTTACTATTTCGGTCAGACCGAGTTTATTGATTCGGTCCCACCGAGATTGGAAAACTGTGTAACAGTTGGATTTTGTGTGGAGGCTATATATACCCCTCCACCTCTTTCTCATTCCGTGAGAGAGCCATCAGAACACACACATCATTCCAACTCATATGTTCTAAGAGAGAACCACCTACTCATGTGTTGAGATCAAGACATTCCATTCCTACCATATGAATCTTGATCTCTAGCCTTCCCAAGTTGCTTTCCACTCAAATCTTCTTTCCACCAAATCCAAATCCTATGAGAGAGAGTTGAGTGTTGGGGAGACTATCATTTGAAGCACAAGAGCAAGGAGTTCATTACCTACACACCATTTGTTACTTCTTGGAGAGTGGTGTCTCCTAGATTGGCTAGGTGTCACTTGGGAGCCTCCGACAAGATTGTGGAGTTGAACCAAGGAGTTTGTAAGGGCAAGGAGATCGCCTACTTCGTGAAGATCTACCGCTAGTGAGGCAAGTCCTTCATGGGCGATGGCCATGGTGGGATAGACAAGGTTGCTTCTTCGTGGACCCTTTGTGGGTGGTTGCTTCTTCGTGGACCCTTCGTGGGTGGAGCCCTTCGTGGACTCGCGCAACCATTGCCCTTAGGTGGAGCCCTGTGTGGACTCGCGCAACCGTTACCCTTCGTGGGTTGAAGTCTCCATCAATGTGGATGTAGGATAGCACCACCTATCCGAACCACGGGAAAAACATCCGTGTCTCCAATAGCATTTGAATTATCCAAACCCTTCCCTTTATATTCTTGCAAGGTGCATGCTTTACTTTCCGTTGCCAATATACTCTTTGCATGCTTGCTTGAATTATGTGATGATTGCTTGACTTGTCCTAAATTGGCTAAAATCTGCCAAGAACTAAAATTGGGAAAAGGTTAAGTTTTTATTTGGTCAAGTAGTCTAATCACCCCCCCTCTAGACATACTTTCGATCCTACAAGTGGTATCAGAGCTTTGGTCTCCATTTGCTAGATCTCCATAGCTTTTGGTGGTCATAGCCTTGGTTTCACAACCTAGGAGAGTATGGCGTCTAGCGAGGGAAATTATCACCGTAGAGGTCCTTACTTTGATGGTACTAATTTTGCTAGTTGGAAGCATAAAATGAAAATGCATATTCTTGGACATAACCCCGCCGTTTGGGCTATTGTGTGTGTTGGTTTGCAAGGTGACTTCTTTGATGGGAAAGAACCAAACCGTGAAGCTACCGCGGATGAGTTGAAGATGTTGCAATACAATGCTCAAGCTTGTGATATTCTCTTCAACGGATTGTGCCCCGAAGAATTCAACAAAATCAGCCGCCTTGAGAATGCAAAGGAAATTTGGGACACTTTGATTGATATGCACGAAGGTACCGACTCCATCAAGGAATCCAAGTTGGATGTGCTTCAAAGCCAACTTGACAAGTTCAAGATGAAGGATGGTGAAGGTGTCGCTGAAATGTACTCTAGGCTTGCTCTCATCACAAATGAGATTGCCGGCTTAGGAAGTGAAGAGATGACCGATAAATTCATCATCAAGAAGATCCTAAGAGCCTTGGATGGAAAATATGATACCGTGTGCACATTGATCCAAATGATGCCCAATTACAAAGATCTCAAGCCAACGGAAGTGATTGGAAGAATTGTTGCTCATGAGATGTCACTTAAGGATAAAGAGGAACTTCACAACAAGTCAAGTGGTGCCTATAAAGCCTCATGTGAAGCCCCTACATCATCAAGTGAGAAACAAGACTTCAATGAAGAATTGAGCTTAATGGTGAAGAACTTCAACAAGTTCTACAAGAATAGAAGCAAAGATAGAAGCTCCAAATCAAGGTCCTACAATGACAAAAGATCTTCTAGTCGAGAGCGAAACTGTTACAATTGTGGAAGACCTGGACACTATTCCAATGAGTGTACGGCTCCCTACAAGAAAAGAGAAGATTCTCCAAAAAGAAGAAGCAAAGGATCACCACCAAGAGAGGGAAGGAGTAGAGATGATCGTTATGAACGAAGATACTCACGGAGAAGCAAGGATTCGGAAAGGAAGGAAAAATCATCAAGGAGCTATACAAGACGAAGACATCAAGCTCATGTTGGTGAATGGGTATCCGGCTCCGACTCCGACAGCCACTCCGAGAGAAGTTATCACTCCGACTCTGAAGATACTCAAGATGAAGGTGTTGCCGGTCTAGCACTTGTGTCAACCAACTCCTACGACATATTTGACTCACCAAATGAAGGAATTGGAAGATGCTTCATGGCCAAAGGTCCTAAGGTAACACACCCCGAGTATGTTAATTTCAATAGTGATGAAGATGACTTGTTAGGTGATGATTTGATTGGTGACAACTCTAGTGATGAATACTATGTTGAAAGACCAATTAATCATGCTAATCAAGATAAAATGAATGACAATGATAAGGAGAAGATTGAGGCTCTAACTAAAGAACTAAAAACTCTTAAGTTAGCTCATGACACTATCTTCGAAGATCATCGAGAACTTTTAAGAGCTCATGAGAAACTACGCTTTGAAAAGCTCAATCTTGAGCAAGAGCATGAGTTCTTAAAGGCAATCAATGATGATCTCCGCAAGAAAAGTTCTTCTTACATTGCCAAGCGTTTACTCTTATCCACTTACATGCCTCAAGTCAAGTCTAACAAGAAAGATTCTTCCTCTAGTAGTAACAATGATCATGCTAAATCCAATATTGTTGCTTCTAGTAGTTCTCTTGATTCCACTAATGATTCTCTTAGCCAAGTTACACTTGAGCAAGAAAATAGCTTACTGAAGGGAATTATAGAGAAAGGAGTATACAAAAGCCTTGCCGGGAGTAAGCAATTCGAGGAAATTATGCGCAAGCAAGGAATGCACCGGAAGAATCAAGGTGTTGGTTTTGAACGAAAGTTCAATGCCAATGGAGTTGAATGGGAAGAAGATCAATACCCCAAGACAAAGTTTGTCCCTCAACAATAGAAGTATACTTCTTTCAAGGGGACACAAGCTCAAGATGATCTTCCACCACAAGACTACGAGCAAAAAGGCAAGGACAAGCTTCAAGAGGAAATTGATGCATTTGAAGAAGCTCCTAAGACCTTAGTCAAGTGGATTCCCAAGACTACTTCAAGTTCCACTTCATCAAGTACGACTACAACTCCAAGGATTCCCATCAAGATGATGTGGATCCAAAAGAAGAAGAACTAGAGAGTTCTTGAGGGTGACTCCGCCAACATACTTCACTCTTATCATTTTGGCAAGAACAAGTGCAATCAACTTCCACAACTTGCACTAGTTCAAGGAGTCACAAACCCTCTTGTTGGTAAGACAAGGGACAAGGTAACCTAAAAGTTTTCATGGACATCATCTTTTGTGTGCATCACTCTATGTCTATGGATATCCTTGTTTGTTCCTTGTGGGACTAACCCATGTAGGTATTGAAAGTGCAACTCACTCAAATGGATAGCTCCAGGAGATCTACATCAACATTGAGCATCCACATCTTCAATATCTACATGAAGTCATCATCGACAAAACCTAAGGTTAGTTCATCCCTCTTAGGGGGGATATCACATCTAGGGGGAGCTTTACTCTAAGACTTGAGCTAAAGCAACTCTAAATATGTGAACAAAACAATGCTTTATGTAAAAGTGGTAACCCCACTTGAGCTTAAATGATGAGTATGACCTACGATCAAGTGTTCTCACTTGACTCCTAAGTCAATATACTCATATATAGATGACCTAGTCATCGCAAATTGCTTGATAGATGCTAGAATTGGTTGTGCATGCTTTGCCACATATTTCATTTGCTATCTTATTGTGTGAGCATGCTGATTGCATATTTCACTCATTCGAGGACATCCACTTGTTGTTTTGATTGTTGGCTTTATCTTCTTCTGCCAAGTGGATGGACAAGAATGCCTAAGAACCTCCTCTAGCTATCTATGCTTTTCTCGTCTCAAACTCTATTCATGCTGCATCACAAAATTTGATCAAGTCAGATTCGAACCACTCTGTGTGAGGGGCGCTCGGAGTCCCCGATTCGTCATAGACTTAAACTTCCAAAACCTCTTTATGAATCTCGGTCTGACCGATACTCCATTTTCGGTCCTACCGAGTTCATTAAGTTGATCTAGGTTTTCGATCTCGGTGCAACCGATTTGAACTTTTCGGTCACACCGAGTTGCAATAACTGCACACAGTTTTGCATCTCGGTGCCACCGAGTTGTTCCACTCGGTCACACCGACAGGGTCGGGCTATATATAGTGACGGGCAGAATTTTGGAAATTTCTCCGAAACCTCCTCGCCCGCGCGATAGCTTGCTCTGCCTTCGTGGTCTCCGGATCGTCTTCTCGCCGCCAGCAGCCTCCAGTCGCTGGTCTCCGCTGCCGTCAACGGAATTCTGCCCCGCCGTTGCCGCCGTAGCAAGTCCCCACCGAACTAGGGTATGGACTTGATCTTTGTGCTATTCCTCAATCTGATTCCTAGCACATTGTGATCATATTGTTTCTGGCCACGTTTGATAAACTTCTATCCAGTCAAAACGCTCATAGATTAGGTTTGATTCAAAAATTCTAGGTTTAGGTTTCCGCCGAAACCATCTCGGACCCACCGAGTTGAAAAACTCGGTCCCACCGATCTGGCTTTTGCCATTGCACAAGTGAAACTCGGTCTGACCGAGAATAACTTATCGGTGCGACCGATTTTCAAATTCTGTGAAACCCTAGCAGTCTCGGTGCCACCGAACTGTGACTCGGTCCTACCGAGTTCACTAGTTTAGGTTCCAAAACTGCTTCGGTGTCACTGAGTTTGAAAATCGGTAGATCCGAGATGCTTTCTATGGAAAACTAAAACTAAGTTTTTGGATTATTCTTTTGCAAAAATCTTTGCTTTTTGTGATGCTCATCCACTCTATCTTATCCATAATCTATTCACAGGGTCAGCAGTTAGTTTGCAACATGTCTGATCAAAGTGACAGCCAGAATGTGTCTGAGCAGCAAGTGGTCATGAGTGAGGGCACTAGTCCCTCTAGTTCATCTGATGAAGGCAGCAGGAGCACCCCCAGCAATCTGCCTAAGGCTGCCACATGTCGAAGGAAGAAGAGAACGTCTGATTCTGAGGATGAAGACTATGTGGCAGAGGAAGAGGCCACCTCCAAGAGAGTTGAGCCAGCTCAAGGCTCAAAGCCAGGACTGAAAATCAAAAGGCCAGCAGGCAGGCAGCCCATGTCAAAGGCTAGAGCCTCCACTGAGAAGCCTGCTCCCATTGAGCCCGTTGCAGCTGAGGGCAAGAAAAGGAAGGAGAGAGTAAAGAAGACTGTAGCCAAAGTGCTTGGGAGAGCCTCCATCATGGCAGAAGAGGAGGAGGAAGAAGAGGCAGCTGCACTAGCGCCCAAGGCAGCCAAACTTATGGGAGATGCCATAAGGTCAGGGGGAGCTGCATCCAAGCCCAAGGAAGCACCTAAGGCTGCATCTAAGCCTAAGAGTGCACCAAAGAGAAACACACGAAGCATCCCAGCTGCAGAAAAGAACAAGGCCCCAGTGCCTGAAGCTATCGAAGAAGAGGAAGAGAGTGTCCTTCAGAAGCTCAAGCCCAAGATCCCAGACCACAACGATGCTCATCCTGTGGCTGAGGATATGAAGCTAAGGAGAGACTCATGGCTCGGGAAATGGAGAGAAGAAGATCCGTATGCTTCTAGGAGAAGGACTGCCGTGGACTACAAATTTCATACAAAGGAGCAACAAGATTTTTATGAGACTGTTTTGCTTGACAAGAAGCCAATCGTTTGTGACATGAGATGGGTCGAGTGGACCTATATCAAGGAGAATGAAGAGTACTACCCAGGAGTTCAGGACAGCTTCAGAGCGTGTGGAGTAGAGGACTTTGTTGGGCAGAAGCTCACAAAGTGGAACGAGGAACTCATCATGCAGTTCTACTCCACAGCTCACTTTTATCCGGATGGAAGGATCACATGGATGTCTGAGGGTACAAGGTACCAATCTACAGTGGCTGAGTGGGCACAGATCATCAATGCCCCAGAAGAGCAAGATGAGGACTTGGATATCTATGCCAAGAAGAAGATGGACCACAACTCCATGTCCAACATGTACAAGGAGATTCCGAATGAAGCACTTGACACGTTCAAGTTTGGCTCAGTGCATTATCTGCTATCAGGACTGCCCACTATCAATTGGATACTAAGGCACACTCTGTTGCCCAAGTCTGGAGATCACAAGATGATCAGAGGTCACGCGATCAATTTTCTTCATGTCTTTGACGTGCCTCAGAAATTCAAGGTCATGAGTCTCATTGTGGAAACCGTTAAGAGGACAGCTGCAGATCAGAAGAGGAGCTGTGGATATGCCCCTCAGATTCAGGAGCTCATCAACTCCAAGATGGGCACGGGCGTATATTTGTTGGATAAGGAACAGCTGCCCATCCTTCCAGATTTCGAGGACAATGAAGTTGTTATGGCTGAGAACGAACCATCATCTGCCCAAGCATTTGCCAAGAAGGAGAAGGCGAAGAAGGAAAAAGCTGCCAGGATGCCTACTCAAGCGGAGGCATCTGAGTACTTCTTGAAGACCAAACAAGAGCAGCTCAGTTACTTGATTGCATCCACGCTGAGAATTGAGCAAAGTCTGGCCAACCTCACTAAGAATCAGCAGAGCCTAGAGAGAATCATGGAACAGAAGTTCTATGACTTGGATGTGAAGGTAACGGAAGTTCAGTCTGAAGTGGAGCAGCTCCAGGAGGACATGAATGAGAGGAGAGGCAGGACTACCACTCATGCTTTTTCTAGAGTGCCACGAGCCCCGAGGTCGTCTGCCGTGCCAGTTGCTGACACCAGAGCCACTACTTCAGCACCAGCTACAGCCTCAGCTCCAGCATCTACTTCAGCTCCAACTCTAGCGACTACTTCAACATCTACAGAAGCCTTCGTCCTTGGAGTGATCCGGACTCCACCACCACCTGAAGATCAAGCCTGAGCGACGACTTAGCACTATGCATTTTCTAGGAACTTTTTGGTAACTTGTTGCCAAAGGGGGAGAAGATGTATAGATCATAGGCTTCGAGAGAGAGAGTGTTGCTTTTCTCTCTTGCTTTATTTGGTGGCTTTTCGAACCTTTTCTGCTTTTGAGTGCTTGATACTATGTCATTATTTGTGAGACATCGATGATCATGTGTTTGATCATAAGCTACACTTAATGTTTTCTTAATGCTTGCTTAAATATTATCATTCTATCTATCATTTGTGATCATTCACTATTCTTGGTGATGAGTGCATGCATTTCATTCTTATCATTTTGAGCGCTCCACCAAGATGTATGTGACATGGAAGAGTAACCCATGACTCTAACTCTTTGTGCATTTGCAGTCCAAAGCAAATTTTAAATATGCACAAATTTAGGGGGAGCTCTTACTTATCACATACTTCTCAAAGCGACGATATATTTCATGCTTATTATCATTTGTCGAAGCTTTGATCTATATGTTGTCATCAATTACCAAAAAGGGGGAGATTGAAAGTGCAACTATCCCTAGGTGGTTTTGGTAATTCATAACAACATATAGCTCATTGAGCTAATGCTATTCCAAGATGATTATTTGAGGAAAGCTCAATGATTGGCATGGCATGGATATGAAAGTGGAACCCTCAAAATGCTAAGGACAATGGATTGGCTCAAGCTCAAAAGCTCAAGACTCTTCATTTTATATTTTAGTGATCCAAGATCACATTGAGTCCATAGGAAAAGCCAATACTATTAAGGAGGGATGTGGTGTTGCTTAATGAGCCTCTTGCTTCATGTGCTTAGTGATATGCTCCAAAACCATCAACTACTTTCCCATATCCACATATGACCTAAACTCTAAGCCAAACTCGGTCCTACCGATTTTTCCTATCCGGCGCCACCGAGTTTCACTTGTCATTAGCCACTGCCAAACCCTAGCAATTCGGTTCTACCGATAAGGATCTCGGTCCCACCGAGATGGGGTTGCAAACTCTCTGTTTCCCTTTCGTAACTTTTCGGTCTCACCGAAAGAGCGAATCGGTCCCACCGAGATTGCAATGTAAACTCAGTGTTTCCCCTTTGTAACTTTTCGGTCTCACCGAGTTCCACTCGGTCTCACCGAAAGAGCAAATCGGTCCCACCGAGTTTGCCTGACCAACTCTCTGGTTAGCTAATTACCAAATTCGGTCTCACCGAGTTTGTGTAATCGGTCTCACCGAGATTACGTTATGCCCAAACCCTAACCGAATCGGTCCTACCGAGTTGCATGTCGGTCCCACCGAAATTCCTAACGGTCACTAGGTTTACTATTTCGGTCAGACCGAGTTTATTGATTCGGTCCCACCGAGATTGGAAAACTGTGTAACGGTTGGATTTTGTGTGGAGGCTATATATACCCCTCCACCTCTTTCTCATTCCGTGAGAGAGCCATCAGAACACACACATCATTCCAACTCATATGTTCTAAGAGAGAACCACCTACTCATGTGTTGAGATCAAGACATTCCATTCCTACCATATGAATCTTGATCTCTAGCCTTCCCAAGTTGCTTTCCACTCAAATCTTCTTTCCACCAAATCCAAATCCTATGAGAGAGAGTTGAGTGTTGGGGAGACTATCATTTGAAGCACAAGAGCAAGGAGTTCATTACCTACACACCATTTGTTACTTCTTGGAGAGTGATGTCTCCTAGATTGGCTAGGTGTCACTTGGGAGCCTCCGACAAGATTGTGGAGTTGAACCAAGGAGTTTGTAAGGGCAAGGAGATCGCCTACTTCGTGAAGATCTACCGCTAGTGAGGCAAGTCCTTCATGGGTGATGGCCATGGTGGGATAGACAAGGTTGCTTCTTCGTGGACCCTTTGTGGGTGGTTGCTTCTTCGTGGACCCTGCGTGGGTGGAGCCCTTCGTGGACTCGCGCAACTGTTGCCCTTGGGTGGAGCCCTGTGTGGACTCGCGCAACCGTTACCCTTCGTGGGTTGAAGTCTCCATCAACGTGGATGTAGGATAGCACCACCTATCCGAACCACGGGAAAAACATCTGTGTCTCCAATAGCGTTTGAATTCTCCAAACCCTTCCCTTTATATTCTTGCAAGTTGCATGCTTTACTTTCCGCTGCCAATATACTCTTTGCATGCTTGCTTGAATTATGTGATGATTGCTTGACTTGTCCTAAATTAGCTAAAATCTGCCAAGAACTAAAATTGGGAAAAGGTTAAGTTTTTATTTGGTCAAGTAGTCTAATCACCCCCCCTCTAGACATACTTTCGATCCTACAGTATGGGCACTCCCCTTGACAACTACCAAGCTTGGGGGAGTGCCCCGGTATTGTATCACCATCACTTTTATCTATACCGTTTTCCTTAGTTCGATCCTTTTGGTAATATCTTGATCTAGTGGAATAAAGTTTATGGCATGATCTAGTTTTGAGTTTTGCTTTATGATCCCTCTATGTAATCGAGTCCGTGAGCTATATATAATAAAGATTAGTGTTGAGTCAAGGGCTTGATTATTTTGCCATGATCCTAAGTGAATAAAAGAAAATAGAAAAGAATAAAAAGAATAAAAGAGATCATATGGATCTTATGGAGAGTAATGAGCTCACATAGAAAGAGTATGATAAATAAAAGTTGTTGAGAGTTCGTCATTGTTGCAATTAATAGGAAGTAATAAATAAAGAGAGGTCTTCACATATAAATATAATATCTTGGACATCTTTTATGATTTTGAGCACTCATTAAAATATGACATGCTAAAGAGTTGATGTTGGACAAGGAAGAGAACGTAATGGGTTTATGTTTCTTACATCTGAGATAAATTATATTTTCATGGATCATCCAACATGGTTGAGAAGCCTTTCCCTCAGCTTCCACAATTCAGGAGCACACAAGTAGAGTACTACTGTGCTCAATACCCTTAAGACATTGGTTGTCATGAGACACCTAGGGAAAACCTGATTACATAGAACTTAGTAGAGCGCGGCTGAAAAGCACGTTGGTGCATTACATTTTAGCAGCACGCGGTGTTTAAACCGCGCTAGGCAGATACAGTTATACGTAGTAGAGCGCCTGAGTACAATAGTGCATACTATAAATCCAGGCTTAGCCGATAGGCTACACATGTGTAGGATCTACATAGAACGCCTAGTTTGGAGTGACAGCATGTTTAGAACAAAGCACTACTGAAAGTGCTTATATCGCACTAGAGGGGGGTGAATAGGCGATTTTTATGAAAGTCTTCAAAACTTGAGAGTTATGAAGACAAACAGTGAAGATTATGCCTATTACTATGCAGCGGAAGTTAGATTACACTAGGCCCAGCCATGGTCATGTATTCAATAGAGTGAAAGCACAGTGACAAACAGCTTCAGTGTAATAAGGATCAAGTAGGAAGAAGTTATGAAGCCAAACAAATCATGCATTCATGTTGTGAAGACAAATGATAAAGCAAGCACGCAATGACTTCACAATGAGTAACAGCAAGAGAAGGAAGTGAAGATGAAACCAGTGACTCGTTGAAGACAATGATATGTTGGACCAGTTCCAGTTGCTGTGACAACTGTACGTCTGGTTGGAGCGGCTAGGTATTTAAACCTTAGGACACACAGTCCCGGACACCCAGTCCTGAACACACAGTTCAGGACACCAAGTCCTCACCGTAATCTCCTTGAGCTAAGGTCACTTAGTCCTCGCCCAATCACTCTGGTAAGTCTTCAAGGTAGACTCCCAAACCTTCACAGACTTTGTTCACTGGCAATCCACAATGTCTCTTGGATGCTCTGAATGCGACGCCTAACCGTTTGGAGGATTCACAGTCCTCAAGTGTAAGAAGTCTTCAGATCACACAGACAAGAAGACTTAAGTGATGCCCAATTTACTCTGGCTCTGGGTGGTTAGGGCTTTTCTCCTCACTAGGAATTTTCTCTCAAAGGCTTCGAGGTGGGTTGCTCTCAAACGACAAAAGCCGTGCACTGAAATCTGAGCAGCCAACCGTTTATGGTTGTGGGGGTGGGCTATTTATAGACACTTGGCAACCCGACCTGATTTGTCCGAAATGACCCTGGGTCACTAAGGAACTAACACGTGTCTCAACGGTCAGATTTCGAACTCTCATGGCAACTTTACTTGGGCTACAAGCAAAGCTGACTTGTCCGGCTCTGGACAAGATTTGCTCTCATTGTCTTCACTCGAAGACATAGGTTTTTGATTTAGGCATCACTTAAGTCATTCTGACTTATTCTCCTGGACCCCACTTAACAGTACGGTGGTTCCTATGACTCTACAAAAATAAAAAGAACTACGAAAGATCTAAGTCTTTGAGTTCCATAGGCTTCATAACGTGTCTTCTGTTGTCATAGTCTTCAATGTGAATATCTTCATATACCACCTTTGTCTTCAATGTCTTCATTCATTTTTAGGGGTCATCTCTGGTAGTAAACCGAATCAATGAGGGACTTCTACCTGTGTTTTCCTGCAATTCTCACAAACACATTAGTCCCTCAACTAGGTTTGTCGTCAATACTCCAAAACCAACTAGGGGTGGCACTAGATGCACTTACAATCTCCCCCTTTTTGGTGATTGATGACAAACTAGTTGAAGTTTTCAACGGGGAATATAAAGTGTGAAGTCTGTAAAAGAATTGTCATCATAAGTTGCAAGTGCCCCCCCTGAAGATGTGCATATAAGTTAATTTGCTTTTGGAATGCAAATGCACATGGAAGGTTGTACTTGTGGAGATCAGCTTCAGCTTATGATGACAATCCACTATGCATGTGAAAGTATATGAAGATAATAACATGCATAATGGAAAATGGACGTCTGCAGAATGAGATGAGTGCGGAATTTATCGTCGCACATGCGGAATTTATCTTCGCAAAAGGAGTGGTAAAACAAGTAGCAGACGACCATCGAGTTTTAGTGTTTACAACTCAAAAGAACCAAATGAAGCAAAACAAGAGTTGCAAACACGAAGCAAGTATAACAAAACAAGGCACCCGCCCATATTGACCCGCTTGAAGACTATAAACATCATATGCTTCTCCCCCTTTTGTCAGGAATGACCAAAAAGGTTTGAAGACATAGAGTTTTCTACGCGTTCCCAGGCGCAGCAGGGTCGGTGGAGTTGTTTGGTGGTGCTGAGCTTTGAGGTGCTGAAGCGGGTGGTGGTGAAGTAGCATCATCATCTTCATCAATGATCCTCGCAGTGACGATGGCAGCAGATGAGGAATACTCAGAGTCTTCAAGTGACGGTGTGTTGCGCATCACAACCCTCCTAGGAGGTGTGGTGTCAAATTTGAAGCGCTCTGTGAAGCCATCCTCTTCAAGTTCAGCTTCAGTGCAGATCATTGAGAGCCCTTTCCACGTACGACGGCAAGTCTCATGCGTAACGAAGGCATTCTTGGTGGCCAGGTTTCGAAGACGATTGACATCCACCAAGAGGCTCTTCATCTGAAGTTTCAGCCAGTCGTGATGCCTATCTTGCTTTTGGTGAAGGGCCATAAGAAGCTCTCGGTCAGTGAGGACACGAGCACGCTTCTTGGGTCTTGGAGCGTTTGTGCTATCTGTGGCTTCAGTTGATGCTGGTGCACGTGTAGTGCCAGCCATAGGATAGACCCTGGACATGGCTGCAACACCTTCAACATTTTGCGTGAAGCTCTGGTGTTCGGCATTCTGAAGACTTATTGGTTGCTTGGCAGGCTCAGGGTATATTGCTTCAGCAGAGATATCCACATCTGGCAGGAAGATGCGATGGTTTTGGGCTGAGGGCTGATACGAAATTGTAGAGTGCAGTTTGATCAGCCTCATCACCCAAGGGGCATAGATTTTTAGACCAAATAAGTCCGAGCCTGACGCAGCAAGTTGTCGTATGAAAAGATCCTGTGCATTGAAGCATTTGCCATGCATGATATAGAATATGAGAGTCTTCATTGCACCCTCAATCTTGGCATGTGGAGAGTGTCCCTTAATGGGCCAGAGAGTCCGCCGGATAATATGATATATGGTCCTGGGCAGGTACTCTAGGTCTTCAACGAAGAACTCAGTTGGATAGGGTGCATCTTGAGGCAATGGCTTCATCATTGAGAGCATCTGACTCATATTGGGTTCAGGTCTCTGAAATATGCTCTCAATAGCTTCAGAATGAAGTTGACACCCTTCCTCGAAGAATTCGCCTGGAGTGGGCAGGCCAGTGAGCTCAATGATATTGAATGCATTGGCTTCATGATGGACATTTCCGGTCATCCACTCCAGGATCCAAGTCTTAGGATCTCTGTTGTAGCCTTTGATGTGCAGAGTGGCATAAAACTGAAGCAGAAGCTCTTCGTTCCAGTGCTCTTCATCAGTCACGAACGGCAGCAGACCCACTTGCCTGAAGCAGTCCAAAGCTTCCTCAAGACATGGCAGACCAGCAATAGCTTCAACCTCAAGGTGCTTGTGTGGGAAGATGCGACCTTGGTTGTATAAGATGCAAGAATAATAGCTGCGCTGTGAATAGCTCCAGAACCTGTCTGATACAATCCTTTCCCTTGAATAGGGGTTCTTGGAGCTATCAAAAAATGTGTTGTCTGCCTTGAAGCTGTTTACATCAAAGGAGCCAGGTGCTGATGCAGGACCTGGGAACCTTGGAAGCCTTGGGACTGGCTTCTGGACATGAGGCCTGTGCTCTATGTGATAGTCAAATTGTGGACCTGCAGCAGACTCAGGAACTGAAGTGTCTGGCTCAGTGGCTTCGCTGTCCGCTGAAGCATTTGGTGGGGCGGGCTCCACATTGGCTTCAGTGTTAGTAGTTTGAGGGACATCTTCAGGCACGTTCTCTTGGGGAACTGCATCTTGATGGAGCGAGGGAGTGAGTTCTGGAGGTGCTTCTTCATTGTCTTCGGCTGATGTAGCCGGAATTTCTGCAGACTGGACTTGAGGCCGTGGACCTTTGCGAAGCCTACGGAACGCAGACGACGCTTGTGGTGTCGGAGTGGGCTGGGCCTGAATGTCTTCTTCCTCCTCAGGGCGATCCGCCCATGACTCATCTTGTGCCATTGGCGTCAGAGGACGACCAATGCTGATGGGTTCGCTTGTTTCAAGCTGAGGAAGGGCTGCATCACCTTGCACATTGTCCTGATGACCAATGTCTTCAGCAGCTAGTGGGTCGGCTGCTGGAATATCTTCAGCGTCAGGTGCCTCTGTGGGAGCAGGCTCATGAACTGTTAGTCTTATTTCTGCATTGGGGTGAATGACAGAAAGGGGTTCAACCATCAAGGGCTCTGTGGGAGCAGCCCTAGATTTCTTAGTCTTGCGCTTCTTTTTACTGGGGGTAGAAGGGGAGGCTTCAGAGCTCTTCCTTTTTCTGGCTTCAGCTTCTGCAGCTCCTGTCTTCTTTAGCTCTGAAGCTGTTGACCGGCTCTTTGGCTTCGAGCCAGTCGTGGCGGTTGGGAAGACAATGGAAGTGGCTGCTTGTCTTGATGCCTCTGGTTCACTCACAGCAGGCTGCTTCTTCTTCTTTGCGGCCATCTTGGGGTCGATGCCTGGACGCCCAAGTGCCTTGCGCTTTTCAGCCTCGTTGTAGGCTTGAACACATCTGTCAGCCAATGACTTCATCCTTTCATGCGAGCCTTGAGCTTCAGCACGCTTCTTCAGAAAGTTTTCTTTGAGATCATGCAGCATGATTTTGAAGCTTCTCACTTCCTGCACGCTGAGGCTGGCCATGTGCTTCTTGAACTGAGCTTTTTCGTGATCAATTTTCTGCTTCAGCTCAACAATGCGCTGAGCAATGGCCAGTTCTGAAGCAATTGCACCTTGGAAGGCGACGCTGAGTCCAACAGGCAGCTGCAGATCATTGAAGCTTATATCTGGTGTGTCAAACCATTCATCGATGAAGCTGTGGATGATGGCGACATCAAAGAGAGGCAGATTGTTGAAGATTTCCGCTTCCTCCTTGCTTTTGATGAGCTGTTCTAGTGCGTCATCGCCCAGATCTTCATCGCTTGATAGATCAATGGCTTCACTGCGCAGAATGGCAGTAGCAGTGAGCTCTTTGCCTGTGTGTTGCTGGGGCTCCTTATCCTTCAGGGGCTTGGAGATGCGGGACACATCTTCAGACTGCACACTGACTTCAGGAGGTGCAGTTTTCAATGGCTTCGCCCTTGAGATTTTTGAGGCAGGGGCCGGCTTCGAAGCTTTTGATTTCTTTGTCTGCTTTGGCTTCGGCACAGCAGGAGCTTCATCAGACTCAGAATCAGCTGGAGGGTCATTCACAGCAGTCCCTTGGACTAAGATGTGGGTGATCAAGCCCTCAAGATTGGCAAATGGACCAATGATATTGGGTTCCGCGTCGCGTGTGCCATCTTCCCATGGTGAGGAGGGACCAGGGTTGAAGTCAAGCCCAAATTTCTTCTTGTTTAGCTTCGCAGACTGTTGAGCAAACTGAAAGTTGCGTTTGAAGAGATTGTCATCACGACACCAGAGAAGTGACGACGGATGTGCATCATCAGGCTGTGGTCCTCGGACCATGCATGGGTAGAAGCCTTGAGCAATGGCTTCATCTCTGGTTCTGGGTACAAGGTTCTTGTATAAGATATCCCCCCATGGACTCTTGATTGCATTCTTTTCAGCATACTCCTGGGTGACGAAGCGGTATTTGAACCACTGTTCTGCCCAATAGCGTCGAATCCATTGGATTCGGGTTTTGCGCTGCCCATAGCTCTCTTCTGGATCTGTTTTGTACATTTCTGCCAAGTCTTCAGGCAGATCCTTGGAAGTTCCCTCACGTCTCTGTCTGCCCCCTTTCTTGCTGCTGCAACTGAAGCCATAAACTTTAACTTGAAAGGCTTCAAAACTTTCAAAGGCTTCAAAGGCTTTCTTTTTCTGGACAAACAGGAACTGGCTTCAGGAGAGTTTATGTGATGCTGTAGGAATTCTGCAAATGAATGCAGACTATGAGAACCGAAGGATTCTCCCACGGACATGTACCTGTGACAGCATTAAGGTGCGAGGGAAGGGGAAGAGGTCATATGCATTCTCAGAAGGTTTTGAAGATTAATCAGTTTAGAAGACATTGACCTCATTGTGCGAAGACATTCACTTATAGATAAGAAGTTGGTTCCAGATTTGTACGAACCCACAGATCAGTACAAGTGAGGAATCTAACTACTTTATGAAGCACAAGTGAATATACTAGGCATGTTATGAGATGCAGCGAGAGATCTAACTAGTGTGAAGAGAAACTTCTTATGGTAGAAAGTGACAGAACCATGAGATCAAAAGAGGCTGTAAAAAGAAGTTTTATTTACCACACTGGAACTGCTAGACGGAAGGAAGTTGATGCCGAGCAGTTCAGTCCTCCGTGCCCTAACTTGGCGACGGAAAACACCTACGGCGACGGCGGAGAGGACGATGTCCGCGGTCGGCGTGAGGACGGCGTTGGAGAGGTTGCGGCAGCGAAGCGCTTCGTCTCCGGCGTCGTCGAGTGCTAGCGGTGGCGCTAGGGTTCGTGCGAGGATGGAAGAAGGAGATAATGACTGCGGTAAGTGTGAATTTATAGACTCAGGGGCGGCACTGTGCTATTACGCAGGTGCCCCTGGCGGTTCGCATTTGAGGAACGCGTGGCCAGTTAGCGGAAGTTTGGGGTTTGTTCCACGTCCCACGCACGCCTAAATTGTTGGGCGGTCGTTCCTGCTTCTCCGGATTTTATGTGGAGGAATGAGCATTAAAAACGGACTTTATGGTTGTCTCTATATCTTCAGCTGACAAGGACACAGTGAAGACATTCGACAGTTTCAACAGAATGCATATGACTTGGAGAGATAGAGTTTGAGATAGAAAGCATAGAGAGATTAGGGTCCGATCACATTCACTTAGTTCAAAAGATTCAACCAAGAAGACATAGCTATAAGTGAATGCTGTAGAGGACAGAACACTAGAGTATATATGTATATATAGTCAACGTAGTGAAGATAATCATGAAGACATGTTGAGTTCGAAGCCAAACCAAATGTGAAGATATTACAAGGTAACGCCATGAGTGAAACACTTCAAAATGGAACGTTTGGTGGTGGCGTTACCCACCGTATAGGAAGTATTAGACCCAGACACGGCGCACAATTATCGTGGCGCTCCGAAGTCAAATTCCACATTAATGTATTCACACTTAGAATGTATGTCTTCATTGATTGAAGATATACTTTACTTTGTGTGTTGCACATCTAAGTCATCAATATGCATAAGTGTTAGGATGTGTGCCTGATCACAGGACATTTGAGGATTCCAAGATATTTAGCTCACACCGTAACTTGCAAAACTTCTTCTCATCCAAGGGCTTGGTGAAGATATCTGCCAATTGCTCTTCAGTGTTGACGTGTATGATATCAATGTCTTCCTTCACAACATGATCTCTGAGAAAGTGATGACGAATTTCAATGTGCTTTGTCTTCGAGTGCTGAACTGGGTTGTTGGCAATCTTGATGGCGCTTTCGTTGTCGCAGTAAAGTGGCACTTGCTTCAGATGAATGCCATAGTCCTTGAGTGTTTGCTTCATCCACAGAAGCTGAGCGCAGCAAGATCCAGCAGCAATGTATTCAGATTCAGCAGTGGAGAGAGATACACAGTTCTGCTTCTTTGAAGACCAACATACAAGTGATCGTCCCAGAAAGTGACATGTGCCTGATGTAGACTTGCGATCAACCTTGTCACCAGCATAATCAGCATCCGAAAATCCAACCAAATCAAACTCTGAGCCCTTTGGATACCATAATCCTAGAGTTGGGGTGTGAGCCAAATATCGAAGAATTCGCTTCACAGCTAAGTGATGCGACTCCTTTGGTGCCGCTTGAAATCGAGCACACATGCAAACACTAAGCATGATATCTGGCCTAGATGCACATAAATAAAGCAAAGACCCAATCATGGAGCGGTATACCTTTTGATCGAACTCTTTACCATTGTCGTCAGGACCTAGATGATGTTTGGCTGGCATTGGTGTTGTGAAGCCTTTGCAGTCTTGCATACCGAACTTCTTCAGGCAATCTTTGAGATACTTCTCTTGAGATATGAAGATGCCATTGCGCTGTTGTCGTATTTGAAGACCAAGGAAGAACTTCAGCTCCCCCATCATGGACATCTGATATTGCTCTTGCATCATATATCCAAACTCTTCACTGTACTTCTGATTGGTGCAGCCGAAGATAATGTCATCCACATATATTTGGCACACAAACAGTTCACCATCATATGTCTTCGTGAAAAGAGTGGGATCCAGGGAACCAGGTATGAAGCCTTTGCTCTTCAGGAAGTACTTGAGTGTGTCATACCAGGCCCTAGGGGCTTGTTTGAGGCCATACAGTGCCTTGTTGAGCTTGTATACCATGTCAGGATGTTTTGGATTTTCAAAGCCAGGTGGTTGTGCAACATACACTTCTTCTTCAATCTTGCCATTGAGAAAGGCACTTTTCACATCCATTTGATATAGAAGTATGTTATGATGATTTGCATAGGCCAGCAGTATGCGTATGGCTTCAAGCCTAGCCACAGGAGCAAATGTTTCATCGAAGTCAATGCCCTCCACTTGAGTATATCCTTGAGCAACGAGACGAGCTTTGTTTCTGACAACTTGACCATGCTCATCTTGCTTGTTGCGGTATATCCATTTGGTGCCTATTATGTTGTGCTTCCGTGGATCAGGACGCTTAACCAGTTCCCATACATTATTCAGCTCAAACTGTTGAAGCTCTTCTTGCATAGCTTGAATCCATTCAGGTTCCATGAAGGCTTCTTCAACTTTCTTGGGTTCTGATATTGAGACGAATGCGAAGTGCCCACAGAAATTTGCTAGCTGAGTTGCCCTTGAACGAGTGAGTGGACCAGGTGCATTGATGCTGTCAATTATTCTGTCAATCTGCACTTCATTTGCAACACGAGGATGTACAGGGCGAAGACTTTGCTCTTGCTGATCTGCGTTGTTGTTGGAGGAATGTCTTCAGGCTGAGCATTGTCTTCATGTTGATCAGGTGCTGAGATGATAAGTTCTTCTTCAGGATGAGCTTCAGAAGGTATAATCTCTCCAGTTCCCATAAGCTTGATTGATTCACTAGCTGGAACTTCATCTAGCACATTTGGCAGTTGCTCTCTTTGTGAACCATTTGTCTCATCAAACCGCACATCCACTGTTTCAACCACTTTGTAATGGAAGAGATTGAAGACTCTGTAGGAGTGTGAATCCTTTCCATATCCAAGCATAAAGCCCTCATGTGCTTTTGGTGCAAACTTTGAGGTGTGGTGTGGGTCCTTGATCCAGCACCTTGCGCCAAATACTCTGAAGTAACTGACATTTGGCTTCTTGCCAGTTAGGAGTTCATAAGATGTCTTGTTCAGAAGCTTGTGAAGATAAACACGATTGATTGTATGGCATGCAGTATCAATGGCTTCAGTCCAGAATTTTCTTGGAGTCTTGTATTCATCTAGCATTGTTCTGGCCATCTCAATGAGTGTTCTGTTCTTGCGTTCGACGACGCCATTCTGCTGTGGCGTGTACGGAGCTGAGAATTCATGTGTGATGCCCAAGGTATCAAGATATGTATCAAGGCCAGTGTTCTTGAATTCAGTGCCATTGTCACTTCTGATGTGCTTTATCTTGGCGCCAAAATTGTTCATAGCTCGATTGGCGAAGCGTCTGAAGACATCCTGCACTTCAGTCTTGTAAAGGATTATGTGCACCCAAGTATATCTAGAGTAATCATCAACAATGACGAAGCCATAGAGGCAAGCAGTAGTAGTAAAAGTTGAGTAGTGAGTGGGACCGAAAAGATCCATGTGGAGCAGTTCGAAGGGTTGTGTAGTAGTCATGATTGTCTTCGAAGGATGTTTTGCCCTTGTCATCTTCCCTGCTTCACAGGCACCGCATAAGTGATCTTTCTTGAACTTGACGCCCTCGATGCCTATGACATGCTTCTTCTTCGCAAGGGTGTGGAGGTTCCTCATGCCAGCATGCCCAAGCCTCCGATGCCAAAGCCAGCATTCTGAAGCTTTTGCAAGAAGACATACTGCAAGTTGTGGTCCTGCTGAGAAATCTACCACGTACAAATCACCTTTCCGATACCCTTCAAACACTAGAGACTTGTCAGATTCCATTAGTACCAGGCAACGATATTTTCCAAACATTACGATCATATTCAAATCGCAAAGCATTGAGACAGACATTAAGTTGAAGCCAAGGGATTCAACAAGCATGACTTTATCCATGTGTTGATCCTTTGAGATTGCAACTCTACCTAGACCCAATACCTTACTTTTACCAGTGTCAGCAAATGTGATGTGGCTCTTGTCGGATGGACGTAATGTTGAGTCCATAAGAAGGCTTCTTTTGCCAGTCATGTGATTTGTACACCCACTGTCAATAATCCATTCTGAAGACTTTGAAGTCGCTGGTGTCGTACCCTACAGTGCAGTTAGGGGGATAGGCTTCACGAAGAGAATTGTGAAGCATAAACATTTGACGAACCAGTGGGTTATGAAAACTTAGATCCAGATTAGGACTAATAGGGAGAGTAGCATGCGATTCAGGAACGAAGTACATAATGATGCCATTCGGGCATTTTATCTTGCGCCCTACAAGATTTTTAAGGTCCCCAGCAATAGCATCAGAAGATTTTGTTTTTCTGCTGGAGACCTTTCCCTGCAAAAGAGAGTTAAGCTTTCTTAACCACCCACATCTTCAAGGGTGGCTTAGAAGCAATAAGTCTAAGTGCAGCATCTGAGAATTTTGGCTTTGAAGCCTTAGCAAACAGTCTAGCAGGTGGACAATAATACTCATAGGAATAAGCAGAATAATTTTTGGTCATATGAACATGACGATTCGAAGAACCGCTCTCATATTCATATGCCTGAGTATGGTTTCCCTGCAAAACATTTGCGTTAGTGTGACTCAGGTGAGTCCTCTGTTTGTATGAAGCCTTTGGACCATATGAAGCCTTTGGTCTGAGGTTTGTCTTCTTCAAGTGAGGTGTCATGAAGACATTCACAGGAAGATTTTCCAGACACTTTTTCGGAACCCAGATCTTCTTCATAGGCGGTCCATTCCTGCAGTTAGTACCAATGTACCTGGCAAACACTTCACCATTCTGATTCTTAAACAGTTTATAGTTTGCATCAAAGGATTCATCAATGATAATGGGGTTAGCACAAGTGAAGCCAGATAAGTTGGATGGATCTGCTGAAAGTTCCTTTGCAGCAACCCATGTGGTTTTGGGGTACTGCTCAGGTTTCCAGTAAGAGCCATCTGCATTTATTTTCCTCACAAACCCAACACCCTCTTTCCTAGGGTTTCGGTTCAGAATCTGCTTCTTGAGGACATCACATAATGTCTGATGTCCTTTAAGACTTTTGTACATCCCTGTTTCAAGCAATGTCTTCAACCTAGCATTCTCATCAGCAATAGCAGTGGTATCCTCAGCAGAGGGGTTAGTTACCACATCAACAGTTGAAGATATTGCAACAGCAGTAGCAGTGGAACATTCAGCAACAGAAGTAGCATTATCACGCTCAATGCATTTAAGACATGGTGGTTCAAATCCTTCCTGAGCGGGACTGATCTGTTCGGAGCGAAGTGACTCGTTTTCCTTTTGAAGATCTTCATGAGCCGCTCTCAATTTCTCAAGTTCTTGCTTCCTTTGAAGATAATCATAGGAAAGCTTTTCATGAGTTGTTGAGAGAGTATCAAGACGATCTTCAAGTTCCTGATACTTAACGTGAAGGTTTTTTATGTCTTCAATTAAGGATTCAGATCGAGTCATTTCAGCACCCAACAGATCATCGCTTCTGTCTAACAGTTTTTGAATATGTTCCATAGCTTTCTGTTGTTCAGTTGCAATTTTAGCAAGTGTTTTGTAGCTGGGTTTTGAATCACAGTCAGAGTCATCGTCACTAGATGTTTGATAGCGAGTAGTGCGTGTGTTTACCTTGGCACCGCGTGCCATGAAGCAGTAGGTAGGAGTGGAGTCGTTCTTGTCATTTGCGTCGGTGTCGGTGATGCAGTCATTGTCTTCAGTGTTGAAGATGGACTTGGCGACGTATGCTGTAGCCAGACTCGCAATGCCAGAATCAGACTCCTCCTCAGACTCCACCTCTGCCTCCTCAGATGCGGACTCCTCCTCTGAATCCATCTCCTTGCCAACAAACGCACGTGCCTTGCCAGATGAGCTCTTCTTGTGTGATGAAGACTTTGATGAAGACTTGGAAGAAGACTTTGAGTATTTCTTCTTCTTCTTGTCGTCAGAATCATATTCCTTGCTCTTCTTCTTCCTTCTGTTCTCATTGTCCCACTGTGGACACTCAGAGATGAAGTGTCCAGTTTTCTTGCACTTGTGACATGTTTTCTTCTTGTAGTCATGAGCAGAAGCTTCATCATTCCTTGAGCTTGATCGTGAAGATTTTCTGAAGCCTTTCTTCTTGGTGAATTTTTGGAACTTCTTCACTAGCATTGCAAGTTCTCTTCCAATGTCTTCAGGATCATCAGAACTGCAGTCAGATTCTTCTTCAGATGAGGAAACAGCTTTTGCCTTCAAGGCACGAGTTCGCCCATAGTTTGGACCGTAGATATCTCTTTTCTCAGAAAGCTGAAACTCATGTGTGTTGAGCCTCTCAAGTATGTCAGACGGATCGAGTGTCTTGAAATCAGGACGTTCTTGAATCATCAGGGCCAGGATGTCAAACGAACTATCAAGTGATCTCAGCAGCGTCTTGACGATTTCATGTTTGGTGATCTCAGTGGCGCCGAGGGCTTGAAGCTCATTTGTGATGTCAGTGAGCCGGTCAAATGTGTGCTGGACATTCTCATTGTCATTTCGCTTGAAGCGGTTGAAGAGGTTGCGAAGAACACTGATTCTTTGATCTCTCTGGGTTGAGACGCCTTCATTGACCTTGGAGAGCCAGTCCCAGACCAGCTTGGATGTCTTCAAGGCACTCACACGGCCATACTGTCCTTTTGTCAGATGACCACAGATGATATTTTTGGCAGTAGAGTCCAGTTGAGTGAACTTCTTGACATCAGCAGCAGTGACACCTTCTCCAGCCTTGGGAACGCCGTTCTCGACGACATACCATAGGTCGACGTCAATGGCTTCAAGATGCATGCGCATCTTATTCTTCCAGTAGGGATATTCAGTTCCATCGAAGACGGGGCACGCAGCGGAGACTTTGATTATCCCTGCAGTCGACATAGCTAAAACTCCAGGTGGTTAAACCGAATCACACAGAACAAGGGAGCACCTTGCTCTGATACCAATTGAAAGTGCGTTATATCGACTAGAGGGGGGGTGAATAGGCGATTTTTATGAAAGTCTTCAAAACGTGAGAGTTATGAAGACAAACAGCGAAGATTATGCCTATTACTATGCAGCGGAAATAGAGTGAAAGCACAATGACAAACAGCTTCAGTGTAATAAGGATCAGGTAGGAAGAAGTTATGAAGCCAAACAGATCATACATTCACGTTGTGAAGACAAAAGATAAAGCAAGCATGCAATGGCTTCACAATGAGTAACAGTAAGAAAAGGAAGTGAAGATGAAACCAGTGACTCGTTGAAGACAATGATATGTTGGACCAGTTCCAGTTGCTGTGACAACTGTACGTCTGGTTGGAGCGGCTAGGTATTTAAACCTTAGGACACACAGTCCCGGACACCCAGTCCTGAACACACAGTTCAGGACACCAAGTCCTCACCGTATTCTCCTTGAGCTAAGGTCACTTAGTCCTCGCCCAATCACTCTGGTAAGTCTTCAAGGTAGACTCCCAAACCTTCACAAACTTCGTTCACTGGCAATCCACAATGTCTCTTGGATGCTCTGAACGCGACGCCTAACCGTCTGGAGGATTCACAGTCCTCAAGTGTAATAAGTCTTCAGATCACACAGACAAGAAGACTTAAGTGATGCCCAATTTACTCTGGCTCTGGGTGGTTAGGGCTTTTCTCCTCACTAGGAATTTTCTCTCAAAGGCTTCGAGGTGGGTTGCTCTCAAACGACAAAAGCCGTGCACTGAAATCTGAGCAGCCAACCGTTTATGGTTGTGGGGGTGGGCTATTTATAGCCACTTGGCAACCCGACCTGATTTGTCCGAAATGACCCTGGGTCACTAAGGAACTGACACGTGTCTCAACGGTCAGATTTCGAACTCTCATGGCAACTTTACTTGGGCTACAAGCAAAGCTGACTTGTCCGGCTCTGGACAAGATTCGCTCTCATTGTCTTCGCTCGAAGACATAGGTTTTTGATTTAGGCATCACTTCAGTCATTCTGACTGGTTCTCCTGGACCCCACTTAACAGTACGGTGGTTCCTATGACTCAACACAAAATAAAAAGAACTACGAAAGATCTAAGTCTTCGAGCTCCATAGGCTTCATAACGTGTCTTCTGTTGTCATAGTCTTCAATGTGAATATCTTCATATACCACCTTTGTCTTCAATGTCTTCATTCAGTTTTAGGGGTCATCTCTGGTAGTAAACCGAATCAATGAGGGACTTCTACCTGTGTTTTCCTGCAATTCTCACAAACACATTAGTCCCTCAACTAGGTTTGTCGTCAATACTCCAAAACCAACTAGGGGTGGCACTAGATGCACTTACAACTACTGCTAATGAAAATTAAATTAAATGGAAAGCAAATAAAAAAGAGAAGGAATAGCAGCAGCGCTTGTTAAGAAACGCGCTATAGCTACCGTAGCAGCAGCACACTTCCTGGAACGCGCTACTGCTACTTTTAACTTAACCGCGCGGTTCGTTCTTCCCCCACAGCCACTTCCCCCAAATCCTACTCCTCCGCTGTCGCCGCCCTGCAGCGCCATCGGCCGCCGCGGCGACCCGTCGCTCTCATCACACCCTCGACGCCGCCCCGCCCCCGACTACGATCTCGACGCCGCCCCCGACCCCGACCTCGACGCCCCCCTAGATCGTCGCCCTCCGCCGTGCGCCCGCCGCCCCGACCCCGGCCCCGTCCCCGACCTCGATGCCGCGTGCCCCTCTCCCTAACTTTGCCGGTGCCAGAGGTGAGCACGCCCTCCTCCTCCTCCCCTACCTCTGCCTAGCTAGGGTTCTTAGGGTTAAATTTTAGAGTTCATCTAATTAGTTAGGGTTCATCAAATTAGATGCTAATTATGGCAGTAGTTGTTAAATAGAATTAGTTTTAGAGTTCATCGAATTAGTTAGGGTTAAATTTTAGAGTTCATCAAATTAGTTAGGGTTAAATTTTAGAGTTCATCAAATTAGTTAGGGTTCATTAAATTTTAGAGTTCATCAAATTAGTTAGGGTTAAATTTTAGAGTTCATCAAATTAGTTAGGGTTCATTAAATTTTAGAGTTCATCTAACTAGTTTTCGTTACTATTTTTAGTAAGTGTTTAATAGAATTAGTAAGAAAATTAATAACTAGTTGAACTAGTTTATTTTTAGTAAAAACTAGTTTATTTTTATTCATAGTAAGTGCCTAATTGAACTAGTTGAGTTAATACAACTATTTTATTTTTAGTACAAAAATTAATAGAACTAGTTTACTTTTTTTAGTTAAAGCAATTATTCCCGCATCGACGTTGACGATGCCTATCTCGCATCCTCGTCGTTGAGTCGGCGGAGGACACCTGCGTCACCAGATGGGTCATGTCCGGGACTGGGCTCCGCCGGGGTGGTACTGGGAGGCGCTACCTACCGGGGGGCGCAGTTTGGTGAGGAGTTAGCCCGTTGTTGACCCGAACCTTCTTTGGTGGCGGTCGCATGGGCCAGTGAAGGTCCAGAGGCTCGAGGACCCCGCGGAGGTGGTGCGTCACCGTGTCAGTGAGGAGGACGCGCACGTCCGTCACTACTTGTTTGCGTTGGAGCACAGGTTCTCCAATACCTGGCAGGTTCTCCAGGGATCTCACTGGAGCTATGATCCCGTGATGGTTCCTTCTCTGTGGGTGTCCACCGCCCGCGCCGATACCCGTCATGTGCTAGGGTTTTAGTTGTATTAGTGATGTTATATGTATGACACTATTTGGGATGTATTAGTGATAATATTCAATGATGTACAGACGCATGAGATGATTTACTTTTGCTTATTGAATGCATGCTAATTTGAGTCCTATAAGATATTTTGAAATGTATATCTTGTGTTGCTAAATATCCAAGTGGGCGGTCATGTTTGCAGGTTACACCTCCGAGTGGCCTATGTTTTGCCGGAGTGTTGATTCATTTTTGTTCCGGCAAATTTCAGGCACTCGATATGTCCTATTTTAGCAAAGGTCATGCCGTATTTTTCCGTGAATTTTGGCATGACTTGTGCCAGAATATGTAGGAAATATCGAGTTCCCCGGATTTGTGTGTTGAGTATCCTGGTAGTTGTCTTCGATCGATTTTCAATTAATGTTTTAACTATGAACATAGGAAATGTCTGATGACGAAAAGGATTTCGGTATGTGCAAATACCGTGAAGATGAGCGCGGCCTGTGCGACGGAATCTTCTTAGATGATGATAGGCGCTTTAGCATCAAGCTGGACGGGAACTTCGAAGTGGATATAGTAAGTCACAATGACAAGTCTTTTTTTGTAATTAAGCGTGACATCTGCTTCATTTGCTTCAACTTATATTTTTTTCTATTGTACTAGCGTATCCCCTGCCATGCAAGAGTTTTTGTATTGGATAAGATAGGTTTCAGTCATACTGTGGAGGTAAGGAAAGTTTACTTGAAGACCGAGCATGGTTATATTTTCCACGCAAAATTATACAATTCAGATGACTACACCTATTTTGGATGCAAAACATGGCGAGCACTATGCAAGACTTATGCATATGAGCCTGATATGGTTATCACCTTTGATATTCGTCCGAAAGATGATATTGAAGGTAATACCGACATCTGGGTCGATGTGCAGACGCCTCCAGTTATACCATTATGTAAGTTTCTCAACCATATTTATGTCTTTGATATTGTTTATTCAAAAATTGTTGACAACTAATTTGTATTGTCAGCTTATTTCGGTGCAAGCAAACATGTCCAGGGCTTGGTAGACAGGACCTACTACTGTCCCGAGGATGAACTCAACTGCGAGGAGCTAAGTGATTATGTTTCATGGCTTGAGGATCTTGATACTGTCAAGACAAATTTTCTTCCTGCATTTAGAAATGTTAGTACTGAAAACGTGCGACCAATAGTGTTCGTAATGAACTACGGTCACATCTATTTAGGAAGGATGGTAAGATTTTTACTATTTGTCCTCAGTGCATCTTTTCCATACATTATTTTTGAAGCTAAACTTCATTGCTAAGCATGTTACCATACGATGTTCTTCAACAGGGACTCCCGATGAATGTTGTGCCTTATGGGATCGAGACTAAAGGTACCATGAGTATTATTAGCTTACGGCCAAGATATCCTACAGATTACTTTAGTGCATTCAAGATTAGTAACGGATGCTTAATAGTGCAAGACTGGACCAAATGTGTGATGGAGAAGCGCAGAGAAGTACTAGGGGGCAGCAAACAGATGCGCTACCCACGATTAGGACACAGGTTCATCTACATGCTCCAACTTGATCAAGGAGGAGAGCTACACATGTTTTATGTTATTTTACCTAAGAGAGAGCAGCAGGAGTGATTAGGTAGCTAGAAATGAGTTTGAGGATGATGATGTGCTACACTATTACTATGATGATAAAATAGCTAGTGTTGGTGGTAATGACTATGATGATTATTATTAGCTAGTGTTAGTGGTGATTAAATAAATACTGTTGGTGGTAATGACTATGATGATGATTAAATAGCTTGTGCTGGCGGATTAGATTCAAGTGGAGGCAACATGTGGTGCACATCGAAAGTACTACTAGTCCAAACTAGATCAAGTTTGGATTAGTAGTATACTTTTGACATGCACCACATATTGCCTCCACTTGAACCTAATCCACGTTCATTTGACACACTGTTATGGACATAATGATGTAAACCTCATAACTGGTATTGTACCAATATTTGTCCTATGGCGCATAAATACACTAAAAATAAAAAATGAAAAAAGAATACTAGTAGCGATGGCGAGAAAACACGCTGCCAGTAGTTACATTAGCAGTAGCGCGGGAGTGAACAAACGCTGCAGCTATTTGCCCTAGCAGTAGCGCGTGCGGGCACGCGTTACTGCTAAGAAATAGCTGTAGCGCCTTATTAGTAGCGCGCTTACCCGCGCTACTAGTGAGCACAAAACCCGCGCTGCTGCTAGCCTTTTCCCTAGTAGTGAGAGTCCACCATACCTACCTATGGATTGAGTAAGATCCTCCAAGTAAGTTGTCATCGGTGCAAGCAATAAAAATTGCTCTATAAATATGTATGACTTATTAGTGTGGGAGAAAATAAGCTTTAAAGGATCGTGTTATATGGAAGAAATAAAAGCGACAGACTGCATAATAAAGGTCCATATCACAAGTGGCAATATAAAGTAATGTTCTTTCGCATTAAGATTTTGTGCATCCAACCATAAAAGGGCATGACAACCTCTGCTTCCCTCTGCGAAGGGCCTATCTTATACTTTTATCTCCTACCTTGCATAAGAGTCATGGTGATCTTCACCCTTCCCTTTTACATTTTATCCTTTGGCAAGCACAGTATGTTGGAAAGATCCTGGTATATATGGCTAATTGGATGTGAGTTTTCATGAACTATTATTGTTGACATTACCCTTGAGGTAAAACGTTGGGAGGCAGAACTATAAGCCCCTGTCTTTCTCTGTGTCTGATTAAAACTCCATACACATAAGTATTGCGTGAGTGTCAGCAATTGTGAAGGACTATATGATAGTTGAGTATGTGGACTTGCTGAAAAGCCCTTATATTGACTCTTTCCTATGTTATGATAAATTGCAATTGCTCCAATGACTGATATTATAGTTTGTTAGTTTTAAAGGAAGTTTATGATTCATACTTGAAATTGTGATTGAATTATTACTCTAGCATAAGAAATCATATGACAAGAATTATGTAAGTTGTTGTTCTAAGAATGATCATGATGCCCTCATGTCCGTATTTTACTTTTATCGACACTTCTATCTCTAAACATGTGGACATATTTTTCGATTTCGGCTTTCGCTTGAGGACAAGCGAGGTCTAAGCTTGGGGGAGTTGATACGTCCATTTTGCATCATGCTTTTATATCGATATTTATTGCATTATGGGCTGTTATTACACATTATGTCATAATACTTATGCCCATTCTCTCTTATTTTACAATGTTTACATAAAGAGGGAGAATGCCGGCAGCTGGGATTCTGGGCTGGAAAAGGAGCAAATATTAGAGACCTATTCTGCATAACTCCAAAAGTCCTGAAACTTCACGGAGGACATTTTCAGAATATATAAAAAATACTGAGCACAAGAAGTTCACCAGGGGGGCACACCCTGCCCATGAGGGTGGGGGGTGCGCCCTACCCCCCTGGATGCGCCCCCTACCTCATGGCCCCCCTGGTGGCCCTCCGATGGCCATCTTCTGCTATATGAAGTCTTTTGATGGGAAAAAAATCAGAAGCCATCTTCTCGGATGAAACTCCGCCGCCACGAGGCGGAACCTTGGCGGAACCAATCTAGGGCTCTTGCGGAGCTGTTCTGCCGGGGAAACTTCCCTCCGGGAGGGGGAAATCATCGCCATCGTCATGACCAATGCTCCTCTCATTGGGAGAGGGCAATCTCCATCAACATCTTCACCAGCACCATCTCCTCTCAAAACCCTAGTTCATCTCTTGTATTCAATTCTTGTCTCCCTACCTCATGGCCCCCCTGGTGGCCCTCCGATGACCATCTTCTTCTATATGAAATCTTTCGATGGGAAAAAAATCAGAAGCCATCTTCTCGGACGAAACTCCGCCGCCATGAGGCGGAACCTTGGCGGAACCAATCTAGGGCTCTGGCGGAGCTGTTCTGCCGGGGAAACTTCCTTCCAGGAGGGGGAAATCATCGCCATCGTCATGACCAACGCTCCTCTCATCGGGAGAGGGCAATCTCCATCAACATCTTCACCAGCACCATCTCCTCTCAAAACCCTAGTTCATCTCTTGTATTCAATTCTTGTCTCCAAGTCCGGGATTGGTACCTGTGGGTTGCTAGTAGTGTTAATTACTCCTTGTAGTTGATGCTAGTTGGTTTAATTGGTGGAAGATCATATGTTCAGATCCTATATGCATATTAATACCCCTCTGATTATGAACATGATTATGCTTTGTGAGTAGTTACGTTTGTTCCTGAGGACATGGGAGAAGTCTTGCTATTAGTAGTCATGTGAATTTGGTATTCGTTCGATATTTTGATGAGATGTATGTTGTCTCTCCTCTAGTGGTGTTATGTGAACATCGACTACATAACACTTCACCATTATTTGGGCCTAGAGGAAGGCATTGGGAAGTAATAAGTAGATGATGGGTTGCTAGAGTGACAGATGTTTAAACCCTAGTTTATGCGTTGCTTCGTAAGGGGCTGATTTGGATCCATATGTTTCATGCTATGGTTAGGTTTACCTTAATACTTTTGTTGTAGTTGTGGATGCTTGCAATAGAGTTTAATCATAAGTGGGATGCTTGTCCAAGTAAGGACAGTTCCCAAGCACTGGTCCACCCACATATCAGATTATCAAAGTACCAAACACGAATCATATGAACGTGATGAAAACTAGCTTGACGATATTCCCATGTGTCCTCGGGAGCGCTTTTCTCTATATAAGAGTTTGTCCAGGCTTATCCTTTGCTACAAAAAGGATTGGTCCACCGTGCTACACTTTATTTACTTTTGTTACTTGTTGCTCGTTACAAATTATCCCATCACAAAACTATTTGTTACCACTTATTTCGGTACTTGTAGAGAATACCTTGCTGGAAACCGCTTAACATCTCCTTCTGCTCCTTGTTGGGTTCGACACTCTTACTTATCGAAAGGACTACGATAAATCCCCTACACTTGTGGGTCATCACACACCAAGGAGCAGCAGGACTTCTATGAGACTGTTCTGCTAGATAAGAAGCCCATTGTCTGTAATATGAAGTTGGTAGACTGGAAGTATATTGATAACAATGAAGACCACTTCCCAGGAGTGCATGACAGCTTCAGACTATGTGGAGTAGACAAATTTGTGGGTCAAAAGTTGACCAAGTGGAATGATGAACTCATCATGCAATTCTACTCCACAACACATTTCTATCCTAATGGCAGAATTGTCTAGATGTCTGAAGGTACTAGGTACCAATCGAAAGGTGCTGAATGGGCAAAGCTGATAAGTGCCCCTGCAGAGCATGAGGATGACATAGATTTCTATGCCAAGAAGAAGAAAGATCACAACTCCATGGCTAACATGTATAAGGAGATTCCTAAAAAAGCCTTGGAGACTCACAAGCTAGGCTCTGTGTATTATCTGTTGTCTGGACTAGCCACCATCAACACTATCTTGAGGCATACCTTGTTGCCCAAATCAGGAGATCATAGGACGATCAGAGGCCATTCCATAAACTTTCTGCAGTTGTTTGATGTGCCCCAAAAGTTCAAAGTGACGAGTCTGATTGTTGAGACAATCAAGAGGACAGCTGCAGATCAGAACAGGTCATGTGGGTATGCTCCACACATCCAGATGCTCATCAACTCCAAGATGGGCACATGCACATACCTAATGGACAAGGAACATCTTCCCTTGAGGCTTGACTTTGAAACAACATAGTTGTCATGGATGAAGAAGATCCCACTTCTGTAGAGCCTCAAGAGAAGAGGGAGAAAGCAAAGGCTAAGAAAGCAGCCAGGATCCCAAGTGTTGAAGAGGCTTCTCAAGTGTTTCTCAAGTCAAAGCAAGATCAACTTGCATATCTGATTCAAGTAACTTTGAGGATTGATAAAGGATTGGCCACCTTGACTCATAACCAAGAAAGCTTGGAAAGGATCATTGAAACAAAGTTCTATGATCTTGACTTGAAGGTGACAGAGATGCAGACAGCTGTTGAGCAGCTACAGGAAGAAGCTGAGGAGAGGAAAGGGAAAGCTACCACAGATGCCCTTGAGAGAGTGCCTAGGGGACAGACATCCACTGCAGTGCCAGTCACTAACACACGGGCTACTACATCAGCACCTGCAGACACAACATCAGTAGCACCTCCAGTTGCCACTCCACCAGCTCCAACAACTTCAACCAATGCATTCATCCTTGGAGTCTTCTCAACGCCTCCTCCCGAAGATCAAGCCTAGAGAGATGCATAGCACTATGCATTTTCGAGCTTTTTGGTAACTTGTTGCCAAAGGGGGATAAAATGTATAGATCATAGGCTTCGACAGAGAGAGAGAGAGAGAGAGAGCTTGCTTCTTTTTGCTATCTCCTTTTTCTATCTGGTCGATACTTATTTGTTTGCTTGCTTGGATGATAACCTATGTTTGTGTGTGTGAGATACTTGTTTGATCATGTGTTTGATCATATCATACCTTAATTCTTGTGCTTGAATGATGTTATTACTTATCTCTCATATATCATCATTCACTTTGTCTTGGTGATGAGTGCATATTTTACTTTCTATCATTTTGAGTGCTCCACCAAGATGTATGTGACATGGAAGAGTAACCCATGATACTAATTGATTATGCATTTGCATTCAAAAGCAAATTTTAAATAATGCAAAAATTTAGGGGGAGCTCTTGCTTATCACATACTTCTCAAAGCGATAATGTATTTCAATCTAATAATCATGTGTCGAAGCTTTGATCTATATGTTGTCATCAATTACCAGAAAGGGGGAGATTGAAAGTGCAACTATCCCTGGGTGGTTTTGGTAATTCCTAACAACATATAGCTCATTGAACTAATGCTCTTTCAAGATGATCACTTCAGAAACTTCAATGATTGGCATGGCATGGAGTAGGAATGTGGACCCCTCAAAATACTAAGGACACATATTGGCTCAAGCTCAAGAATCTACATTTTCATTTTAGTGATCCAAGATCACATTGAGTCCATAGGAAAAGCCAATACTATTAAAAGGGGATGAGGTGTTGCTTAATGGCTTGCTTGCTCAAAATGCTAAGTGATATGCTCCAAAAGCCCTCAACCACTTTCTCATATCCACATATGTACCAAACCAAAAGGCAAACTCGGCCCCACCGATTTGATCTATCTGGCGCCACCGAGTTCATTTTACATAGCCATAGCCAGAAACCGTAATCAGTTCGGTCTCACCGATAGGGATCTCGGTCTCACCGAGATGGGATTACAAACTCTCTGTTTCCCTTCGTAACGTTTCGGTCTAACCGAGATGAGCGATCGGTCCCAACAAGTTTTCCAGACTAGCTGATGTCGCTTGAAGCTACGTCGGTATTTCCCCAAAGAGGAAGGGATGATGCAACACAGCGGCGGTAGGTATTTACCTTAGATATGAAACCCAAGTTATCAAACTAGTAGGAGAACCAAGCAACACAACGTAAACAACACCTGCACACAAATAACAACTTCTTGCAACCCAACGTGTTAAAGGGGTTGTCAATCCCTTCCGGGGTATGGCGCCTCAAGATAGGGAAACAGACGTGAGGTAAATTTGTAGTAGATTGATAGATCGAACGCCAAATAACTAAATAAGAATAAATTGCAGAAAAGTATTTTTGAGTTTTTGGTTTAGTAGATCTGAAAATAAAAGCAAGAGAAAAGTAGACCGTGAAGGCAAATATATGAGAAAGAAGACCCGGGGGCCGTAAGTTTCACTAGTGGCTTCTCTCGAGAAAATAGCAAACGGTGGGTAAACAAATTACTGTTGGGCAATTGATAGAACTTCTGAAGGAAATGTGCCCTAGAGGCAATAATGAAATTGTCATTTATATTTCCTTATATCATGATAAATGTTTATTATTCATGCTAGAATTGTATTAACGGAAAACTTAGTACATGTGTGAATACATAGACAAACCAGAGTGTCCCTAGTATGCCTCTACTTGACTAGCTCGTTAATCAAAGATGGTTAAGTTTCCTGACCATAGACATGTGTTGTCATTTGATGAATGGGATCACATCATTAGAGAATGTTGTGATGGACAAAACCCATCCGTTAGCTTACATAAATGATCGTTTAGTTTTATTGCTATTGCTTTCATCATGACTTATACATGTCCTCTGACTATGAGATTATGCAACTCCCGAATATCGGACGAACACCTTGTGTGCTATTAAACGTCACAATGTAACCGGGTGATTATAAAGATGCTCTACAGGTGTCTCCGATGGTGTTTGTTGAGTAGGCATAGATTGAGATTAGGATTTGTCACTCCGATTGTTGGAGAGGTATCTCCGGGCCCTCTCGGCAATGCACATCACTATAAGCCTTGCAAGCAATGTGACTAATGATTTAGTTGCGGGATGTTGCATTACGGAACGAGTATAAAGACTTGCCGGTGACGAGATTGAACTAGGTATGATGATACCGATGATTGAATCTCGGGCAAGTAACATACCGATGACAAAGGGAACAACGTATGTTGTTATGCGGTTTGACCGATAAAGACCTTTGTAGAATATGTAGGAGCCAATATGAGCATCCAGGTTCCGCTATTGGTTATTGACCGGACATGTGTCTCGGTCATGTATACATAGTTCTCGAACCCGTAGGGTCCGCATGGTTAACGTTCAATGACGATTTGTATTATGAGTTATGTTATTTGATGTACCGAAGGTTGTTCGGAGTCCCGGATGAGATCACAGACATGACGAGGACTCTCGAAATGACTGAGACGTAAATACCGATATATTGGAAGGCTATATTCGGACATCTGAAAGATTTCGGGTGATTCAGGTATTTTTCGGAGTACCAGAGAGTTACGGGAATTCGCCGGGGGAAGTAGTAGGACTTAATGGGCCATACAGTAGAGGAGAGAAGTGCCTCAAGGGGTGGCCGCGCGCCCCCCCATGGGCTGGTCCGAATTGGACTAGGAGGGGGCGGTGCCCCCCTCTTTCCTTCTCCCTCTCCCTCTCCTTTCTTCTTCTCCTACTTGGATTAGGAAAGGGGGAAACCTACTCCTACTAGGAGTAGGAATCCTCCCTTTGGGCGCGCCCCTTGAGGCCGGCCCTCCTCCTCCTCCCTTCCTTTATATACGAGGGAGGGGGGCACCCCATAGATATACAAGTTGATTGTGTAGCCGTGTGCGGTGCCCCCTCCACAGATTTCCACCTCAGTCATATCGTTGTAGGGCTTAGGCGAAGCCCTGCATCGGTAACTTCATCATCACCGTAATTACGCCGTCGTGCTGACGAAACTCTCCCTCAAACTCAACTAGATCTAGAGTTCGTGGGACGTCACTGAGCTGAACGTGTGCAGATCGCGGAGGTGCCGTGCCTTCAGTGATAGGATCGGTTGGATTGTGAAGACGTACGACTACATTAACTGCGTGGTCATAACACTTCCGCTTACGGTCTACGAGGGTACATGGACAACACTCTCCACCTCTCGTTGGTTTGCATCACCTAGATGGATCTTGTGTGTGTGCAAGAAATTTTTGAAATTACTATGTTCCCCAACAGTGGCATCCGAGCCAGGTCTATGCGTGGATGTTATATGCATGAGTTGAACACAAAGGAGATGTAGGCGTGGGTATATACATATTGCTTGCCGTCACTAGTTGTTTCTTGATTCGGCGATATTGTTGGATGTAGCGGCCCGGGCTGACATTACATGACCGCGTTCATGAGACTGGTTCTACCGACGTGCTTTGCACACAGGTGGCTAGCGGGTGTCTGTTTCTCCAAGTTTAGTTGAATTGGATTCAATGAACAGGGTACTTTTTGAAGATCAAAAAGCAATCACTATACCATGTTGTGGTTTTATGCGTAGTTAAGAACGGTTCTTGCTAGAAGCCCGTAGCAGCCACGTAAAACTTGCAACAACAAAGTAGAGGATGCCTAACTTGTTTTTGTTGGGCATGTTGTGATGTGATATGGTCAAGACGTGATGAGATATAAATTGTTGTATGAGATGATCATGTTTTGTTAAAGTTGTTGGCAACTGGAAGGAGCCTTATGGTTGTCTCTTTATTGCATAAGATGCAAGAGCCATACAATTGCTTTACTTTATCGCTATGCGATAGCAATAGTTGCAAAAGCAATAGTTGGCGAGATGACCATGTGACGACACATTGATAGAGATCAAGATGATGGAGATCATGGTGTCATGCCGGTGACGATGGAGATCATGATGGTACTTTGGAGATGGAGATCAGAGGCACAAGATGATGATGGCCATATCATGTCACATATTTTGATTGCATGTGATGTTTATCTCTTATGCATCTTATTTTGCTTAGTAAGATAGTAGCATTATGAGATGATCCCTCACTAAAATTTCAAGGTATAAGTGTTCTCCCTGAGTATGCACCGTTGCGACAGTTCTTCGTGCTGAGACACCATGTGATGATCGGGTGTGATAAGCTCTACGTTCACATACAACGGGTGCAAGCCAGTTTTGCACAAGAAGAATACTCATGTTAAACTTGACGAGCCTAGCATATGCAGATATGGCCTCGGAACACTGAGACCGAAAGGTCGTGAATGATATAGTAGATATGATCAACATAGTGATGTTCATCATTGAAAACTTCTCCATCTCACGTGATGATCTGACATGGTTTAGTTGATATGGATCACGCGATCATTTAGATGACTAGAGGGATGTCTATCTAAGTGGGAGTTCTTAAGTAATATGATTAATTAAACTTAAATTTATCATGAACTTAGTCCTGATAGTATTTGCATATCTATGTTGTAGATCAATTGCTCGTGTATAGCTTCCCCGTTTTATTTATGATATGTTCTTAGAGAAAACTATGTTGAAAGATGTTAGTAGAAATGATGTGGACTAGCTCCGTGATCTGAGGATTATCCTCATTGCTGCACAGAAGAATTATTTCCTTGATGCATCGCTAGGTGACAGACCTATTGTAGGAGCAGAGGCAGAAGTCATGAACATTTGGCAAGCTCGGTATGATGACTACTTGATAGTTTAGTGCGCCATGCTTTACGGCTTAGAACCGGGACTTCAAAAACGTTTTGAACGCCATGGAGCATATAAGATGTTCCAAGAGTTGAAATTAGTATTTCAGACTCATGCTCGTGTCGAGAGGTATGAGACCTCTGACAGTAATTTTCCTACAAGATGGAGGAGAATAGCTCAACCAGTGAGCATGTGCTTAGGTTGTCTGGGTACTAGAATTTCTTGAATCAAGTGGGAGTAAATCTTCCAGATAAGATAGTGATTGACAGAGTTCGCTAGTCACTATCACCAAGTTACTGGAACTTAGTGATGAACTATAATATGCAAGGGATGACGTAAAACGATTCTCGAGCTCTTCGCGATGCTGAAATCGATGAAGATAGAAATCAAGAAAACATCAAGTGTTGATTGTTGACAAGACCACTAGTTTCAAGTAAAAGGGCAAGGGAAAGAAAGGGAACTTCAAGAAGAATGGCAAGCAAGTTGCAACTCCCATGAAGAAGCCCAAAGCTAGACCTAAGCCTGAAACTGAGTGCTTCTACTTCAAAGGGAATGGTCACTGGAAGCGGAACTACCCCAAATACTTGGCGGATAAGAAGGATGGCAAAGTGAACAAAAGTATATTTGATATACATGTTATTGATGTGTAGTTTACTACTGTTCATAGTAACCCAGAGTATTTGATACCAGTTCAGTTGCTAAGATTAGTAACTCGAAACAGGAGTTGCAAAATGAACAGAGACTAGTTAAGGGCAAGGTGACGATGTGTGTTGGAAATGATTCCAAGGTTGATAAGATCACCATCGCACACTCCTTTTACCTTCGGGATTAGTGTTGAACCTAAAATAAATTTTATTTGGTGTTTGCGTTGAGCATGAATGTGATTGGATCATGTTTATTGCAATACAGTTATTCATTTAAGTCAAAGAATAATTGTTGTTTTGTTTACATGAATAAAACCTTCTATGGTCATACACTTAATATAAATGGTTTATTGAATCTTGATCATAGTGATACACATATTCATAATATTGATGCCAAAAGATGCAAAGTTGATAATGATATTGGAACATACTTATGGCACTTCCGTTTAGGTCATATTGGTGTAAAGCGCATGAAGAAACTCCATGCGGATGGACTTTTGGAATCAGTTGATTATGAATCATTTGATGCTTGCGAACCATGCCTCATGGGCAAGATGACTAAGACTCCGTTCTCCAGAACAATGGGGCGAGCCACTGACTTTTTGGAAATAATAAATACCGATGTATGCGGTCCGATGAGTGTTGAGGCTCGTGGTGGGTATCGTTATTTTCTGACTTGCACAGATGATTTGAGTAGATATGAGTATATCTACTTAATGAAACACAAGTCTAAAACATTTGAAAAGTTCAAAGAATTTTAGAGTGAAGTGGAGAATCATCATAACAAGATAATAAAGTTTCTACGATCTGATCACGGAGACGAAATATTTGAATTACGAGTTTGGCCTTCAGTTGAAACAATGTCGAATAGTTTTGCAACTCACGCCTTGATACGTCTCCAACGTATCTATAATTTTTGATTGCTCCATGCTATATTATCTACTGTTTTGGACTATATTGGGCTTTATTTTCCACTTTTATATTATTTTTGGGACTAACCTATTAACTAGAGGCCCAGCCCAGAATTGCTGTTTTTTTGCCTATTTCAGTGTTTCGAAGAAACGGAATATCAAACGGAGTCCAAATGGAATAAAATCTTCGGGAACGTGATTTTCTCACCGAACGTGATCCAGGAGACTTGGACCCTACTCCAAGGAACAAAAGAGGCGGTCACGAGGGTGGGGGGCACCCCCCCTAGGGCGCGCCCCCCCTGCCTCATGGGCCCCTCGTTGCTCCACCGACGTACTCCTTCCTCCTATATACACACGTACCCCAAATGATCAGAATAGGAGCCAAAAACCTAATTCCACTGCCGCAACTTTCTGTATCCACGAGAACACATCTTGGGGCCTGTTCCGGAGCTCCGCCGGAAGAGGGCCGTCATCACGGAGGGCTTCTACATCACCATAGCCCCTCTGATGAAGTGTGAGTAGTTTACCTCAGACCTTCGGGTCCATAGTTAGTAGCTAGATGGCTTCTTCTCTCTCTTTGAATCTCAATACAAAGTTCTCCCCCTCTCTCGTGGAGATCTATTCGATGTAATCTTCTTTTTGCGGTGTGTTTGTTGAGACCGATGAATTGTGGGTTTATGATCAAGTTTATCTATGAATAATATTTGAATCTTCTCTGAATTCTTTTATGCATGATTGGTTATCTTTGCAAGTCTCTTCGAATTATCCGTTTGGTTTGGCCGACTAGATTGGTAGTTCTTGCCATGGGAGAAGTGCTTAGCTTTGGGTTCGATCTTGCGGTGTCCTTACCCAGTGACAGAAGGGGCAGCAAGGCACGTATTGCATCGTTGCCATCGAGGATAACAAGATGGGGTTTATTTCATATTGCATGAATTTATCTCTCTACATCATGTCATCTTGCTGAAAGCGTTACTCTGTTTTAACTCTAGATGCATGCTGGATAGCGGTCGATGAGTGGAGTAATAGTAGTAGATGCAGAATCGTTTCGGTCTACTTGTCACGGACGTGATGCCTATATACATGATCATGCCTAGATATTCTCATAATTATGCTCAATTCTATCAATTGCTCAATAGTAATTTGTTCACCCACCGTAGAATACTTATGCTCTTGAGCGAAGCCACTAGTGAAACCTATGGCCCCCGGGTGTATTCTCATCATATCAATCTCTATCACTTTTATATTGTTTTGCTATTTACTTTCCCTTTACTTTTTACCTTGTATCTTTATATCAAAAATACCAAAAATACTCTATCTATCAGATCTCACTCTTGTAAGTGACCGTGAAGGGCTTGACAAGCCCTAATCGCGTTGGTTGCAAGTAGCTATCGTTTTGTGCAGGTACGAGGGAATTGAGCATGGCCTCCTACTGGATTGATACCTTGGTTCTCAAAAACTGAGGGAAATACTTACGCTACTCTGCTGCATCATCCCTTCCTCTTCGGGGAAAACCAACGCAAGCTCAAGACGTAGCAAGAAGGATTTCTGGCGCCGTTGCCGGGGAGTCTGCGCAAAAGTCAACATACCAAGCACCCATCACAATCCTTATCTCTCGCATTACATTATTTGCCATTTGCCTCTCATTTTCCTCTCCCCCCAATTCACCCTTGCCGTTTTATTCGCCCTCTCTCTATCTATCCGCCCTCTCTATTTGCCTCTTTTGCCCATTTTCTCTTGTTTGCTCGTGTGTTAGATTGCTTGTTTGTCGCGATGGCTCAACCAAAATTTGGGGATCTTCACCTCAAAAGGTTAGAGGAGATCGAAAACAACATTAGGAAGTTTATGGTTTTGCAATTTGAGCATAATAATTTCTTTAGAAACGAGCTTAAGGAACAAAAAGTTTTATGAGTTATATGAATAAAGAGCTTGATGATATGTCTAAAGAATTTGAGGGTATAAGATCCCAGATTGCTCGTCTAGAGAAAATGACTGCTGAAATTTTGGATATGCAAGCCACCTTAGTCAATAAGATGGCCGCTAAACCGAATACCTATGAAAATCAAGATGAAGATCTAAAAGTTATTGATGTGTCTCCAATTAAATCTTTATTTTGCAATATGAATCTTGATGAAACTGAATATGATCTTCCTTTACCTAGAAGGCGTTCTAAAAATTCGGAGTATTTAGATCTTAATGATGAAATTGATGAAAGTGGGATTGAAAGAAATAAAAATCTAGATGTTTCCAAACCCACTATATTGGATTTCAAGGAATTTAATTATGAAAGTTGCTCTTTAATTGATTGTATTTCCTTGTTGCAATCCATGCTAAATTCTCCACATGCTTATAGTCAAAATAAAGCCTTCACCGAACATATTGTTGATGCCTTGATGCAATCTTATGAAGAAAAACTTGAGTAGAAAGTTTCTATCCCTAGAAAACTCTATGATGAGTGGGAACCAACTATTAAAATTAAAATTAAAGATCATGAGTTTTATGCTTTGCGTGATTTGGGTGCTAGTGTCTCTACTATTCCCAAGACTTTATGTGATTTACTAGATTTCCGTAATTTTGATGATTTCTCTCTAAACTTGCATCTTGCGGATTCCACTAGTAAGAAACCTATGGGAAGAATTAATGATGTTCTTATTGTTTAAAATAGGAATTATGTGCCTGTAGATTTCATTGTTCTTGATATAGATTGCAATCCTTCTTGCCCTATTATTCTTGGTAGACCTTTCCTTAGAACGGTTGGTGCGATTATTGATATGAAGTAAGGGAATATTAGATTTCAATTTCCATTAAAAAGGGCATGGAACACTTTCCAAGAAAGAAAATAAAATTACCATATGAAACTATCATGAGAGCCACTTATGGATTGCCTACCAAAGATGGCAATACCTAGATCTATTCTTGCCCGTTATGCCTAGCTAGGGGCGTTAAACGATAGCGCTTGTTGGGAGGCAACCCAATTTAATTTTTATCCCTTTTTCTCCTGTTTAGTAATAAATAAATTATATATACTGTGTTTTGTTTGTGTTTTTTTGTGTTTAATTAGTGTTTGTGCCAAGTAGAACCGTTGGGAGACTTGGGGAAAGTCTTGTTGAACTTGCTGTATAAAACAGAAACTTTAGCGCTCAGGAGAACTGCTGCCATTTTTATTTGAAGAGTGATATTTAGTTAATTATTTTTTAAGATGATTAATAGATAAATTCCTCACGTCCCGCAATTTATTCTAGAATTTTTGGGGTTCCAGATCTTGCGCTAGCTACAGATTACTACAGACTGTTCTGTTTTTGATAGATTCTGTTTTTCGTGTGTTGTTTGCTTATTTCGATGAATATATGGCTAGTAAAATAGTTTATAATCCATAGAGAAGTTGGAATACAGTAGGTTTAACACCAATATAAATAAATAATGAGTTCATTGCAGTACCTTGAAGTGGTCTTTTGTTTTCTTTCGCTAACGGAGCTCACGAGTTTTCTATTTTGAGTTTTCTGTTGTGAAGTTTTCAAGTTTTGGGTAAGAATTTGATGGATTATGGAACAAGGAGTGGCAAGAGCCTAAGCTTGGGGATGCCCATGGCACCCCCAATATAATCCAAGGAAACCAAAAAGTCAAAGCTTGGGGATGCCCTGGAAGGCATCCCCTCTTTTCGTCCACTTCCATCGGTAACTTTACTTGGAGCTATATTTTTATTCACCAACATGATATGTGTTTTTCTTGGAGCGTCTTGTATTATTTATGTCTTTGTTTGTTAGTATGCCACAATCATCCTTGCTGTACACACCTTTTGAGAGAGCCATACATGAATTAAAATTTGATAGAATACTCCATGTGCTTCACTTATATCTTTTGAGCATTATAAGTTTGCTCTATGTGCTTCCCTTATATCTTTTGAGCTAAGTAATTTTGCTCTATGTGCTTCACTTAGATCTTTTAGAGCACGGTGGTGGATTTGTTTTAAAGAAACTATTGATCTCTCATGCTTCACTTAAATTAATTTGAGAGCCTCTTAATTGCATGGTAATTTGCCTAATAATAATATGCTTGGTATTCAAGATTTGTGAAACTTTCTTTTGAGTGTATTGAATACTAAGAAAAGATTGAAACATGATAATTGTTTTGAGATATGGAGGTGATAATATTAAAGTCATGCTAGTTGAGTAGTTGTGAATTTAAAGAATACTTGTGTTGAAGTTTGTGATTCCCGTAGCATGCACGTATGGTGAACCGTTATGTGATGAAGTCGGAGCATGATTTATTTATTGATTGTCTTCCTTATGAGTGGCGGTCGGGGACGAGCGATGGTCTTTTCCTACCAATCTATCCCCCCTAGGAGCATGCGCATAGTACTTTGCTTTGATAACTTCTAGATTTTTGCAATAAGTATATGAGTTCTTTATGACTAATGATGAGTCCATGGATCATACGCACTCTCACCCTTCCACCTTTGCTAGCCTCTCTAATACCGTGCACCTTTTGCCGGTATCATACACCTACCATATACCTTCCTCAAAACAGCCACCATACCTACCTATTATGGCATTTCCATAGCCATTCCGAGATATATTGCCATGCAACTTTCCATCATCTAGTTCATCATGACACATCCATCATTGTCATATTGCTTAGCATGATCATGTAGTTGACATAGTATTTGTGGCAAAGCCACCGTTCATATTTTTCATACTTGTCACTCTTGATTCATTGCATATCCTGGTACACCGCCGGAGGCATTCATATAGAGTCATATTTTGTTCTAAGTATCGAGTTGTAATTGTTGAGTTGTAAGAAAAATAAAAGTGTGATGATCATCATTATTAGAGCATTGTCCCAGTGAGGAAAGAATGATGGAGACTAAGATTCCCCCACAAGTCAGGATGAGACTTCGGACGAAAAATGAAAAAAAGGCCAAAGAAGCCCAAATAAAAAAAGAAAGAGAAAGGCCATAAAAAAAGAGAAAGGCCCAAATAAAAAAATGAGAGAAAAAGAGAGAAGGGACAATGTTACTATCCTTTTACCACACTTGTGCTTCAAAGTAGCACCATGATCTTCATAGTAGAGAGTAACAGAGTCCTGGATTAGGGGGTGTCCGGATAGCCGGACTATACCTTCGGCCGGACTCCTGGGCTATGAAGTTACAAGATTGAAGAGTTCGTCCCGTGTCCGAAAGGGACTTTCCTTGGCATGGAAGGCAAGCTTGGAGATACGGATATGTAGATCTCCTACCATTGTAACCGACTCTGTGTAACCCTAGCCCTCTCCGGTGTCTATATAAACCGGAGGGTTTTAGTCCGTAGGACGAAAAACAATCATACCATAGGCTAGCTTCTAGGGTTTAGCCTCCTTGATCTCGTGGTAGATCTACTCTTGTACTACCCATATCATCAATATTAATCAAGCAGGAGTAGGGTTTTACCTCCATCGGGAGGGCCTGAACCTGGGTAAAAATATCGTGTCCCTTGTCTCCTGTTACCATCCGCCTAGACGCACAGATCGGGACCCCCTACCCGAGATCTGCCGGTTTTGACACAGACATTGGTGCTTTCATTGAGAGTTCCTCTGTGTCATCACTTTTAGGCCCGATGGCTCCTCCGATCATCAACGACGATGCGATCCAGGGTGAGGCTTTTCTCCCCGGACAGATCTTCGTATTTGGCGGCTTTGCACTGCGAGCCAATTCGCTTGGCCATCTGGAGCAGATTGAAAGCTACGCCCCTGGCCGTCAAGTCAGATTTGGAAGTTTAAACTACACAGTGGACGACCGCGGAGACTTGATCTTCGACGGATCTGAGCCGCAGCCGAGCGCGCCGCACTGTCCCGATGGGCATGATCTAGCTCTGCCGCCGGACAGTGCCCTGGAGGCCGCACATGTGTCCGCTCCGACCCTTGGCTCGAAGCCGACCACACCAATCGAGGATGGGTTGTTAGACACCGCCTCGGGGGCTGCAATCTCTATGGCGATCAAGCCGAACACCAGCCTTATCCTCCTCGAAGCCCGTGACTCCAAGATGCCGGACTCCTCTCCGGACTCCGCGCCCCTACTGATCGAATCCGATTGGGCGCCGATCATGGAGTTCACCGCCGCAGGCATCTTTCAGCACTCGCCCTTCGGCGACATTCTGAATTCACTCAGGTCTCTCTCTTTGCCAGGAGAGTCCTGGCCGGACTATGACCGGCAGGATTGGGATGTGGACGACGAAGAAATTCGATGCCCACCCACCACCCACTTCGTAGCCACTGTCGATAATTTAAACGACGTGCTCGACTTCGACTCCGAAGACATCGACGGTATGGATGACGATGTAGGAGATGAACATGAACCAATGCCTATAAGGCACTGGACAGCCACCACATCTCATGATGTATACATGGTGGACACACCCAAAGGAAGCGACGACGAGGAACACAGGGATGCAATGAGGGATCGTTCACTCGAAAAGCAATCAAAGCGGCTACATAAGCGCCGCTCCAAGCCCCGCCTCGATAGAGATAGCAGCCATACAGATCCAGCCATAGAGCAGGACGAGCCGGCGGACAACGAACATGCCTTCGAGCAACCGTCCGAACAGGGAAACTTCGATAAACAAACCGAACACCCTGTCCCCGGCGAAAACAACAGTCCGGACGACCTTACGCCGGATAGGCTCATGGAGCAGAAGAACCTCCACAAAAGGCTCGTTGCCACTACGCGTAGCCTAAAAAAGCAGAAGCGGAAGCTCAAAACTGCAGAAGATGCACTCAGAATCAGATGGAGCAAAGTACGCAACACCGCAGACAAATATGGCGGCAGTCGCCGCACAAAAAGCTATCCAAAGCAAAAGCTACTGCCTGAATTTGACGAGGAGGCCTTAGAGCCCCCGCAGTCAAAAAATAGGAAAGCCACCCGGTCGGATAGACGACCGCATGGCCAGCATGGAGCGGCAAGCGGCGCTGCACACAAGCCGGCACGCGATCCACCAAAGGATCTGCATCAAAAAGATGGCCCAGCCAGATCTATCTACGGGCCAAGAAAGCAAGCTCTACTAAGCAATGCAACACAACAAATATCCAAACATCACGGCACACCCAAATACAGGGGTGCCGCACACCCCCTATGTTTCACCGATGAGGTGCTGGACCATGAATTTCCAGCGGGATTCAAGCCCGTAAACATAGAGGCGTACGACGGAACAACAGACCCTGGGGTCTGGATCGAGGATTATATCCTCCACATACACATGGCCAGAGGAGATGACCTCCACGCCATAAAATACTTACCCCTCAAGCTTAAAGGGCCAGCCTGGCATTGGCTCAAAAGCCTTCCTGAAAACACCATTGGAAGTTGGGAAGAGCTTGAGCCGGGCAAATTTTCAAGGGACGTATGTCCGCCCTCCGGATGCAGACGATCTCAGTCACATAACTCAACAGCCCGGAGAGGCAGCCCGGAAATTCTGGAACAGATTTCTTACTAAAAAGAATCAGATAGTCAACTATCCGGACGCTGAAGCCCTAGCAGCTTTTAAGCATAACGTTCGAGACGAATGGCTCGCCAGACACCTCGGCCAAGAAAAGCCAAGAACAATGGCCGCATTAACAAGCCTCATGACCCGCTTTTGCGCAGGAGAGGACAGCTGGTTGGCAAGATGTAGCACCAATGACCCAAGTACATCCGAAGTTACGGATGGAAACGGAAAACCCCGACGCAACAAGGACCAGCGCCGGAATAAGGGAAATAGCCCAAAGAGCACGGCGGTCAACACCGGATTCAAAAGCTCGCGGCAGAATCAGAGAAAGCCGCCCCTCAAGGATAACAGGGACGAGCTATCCAACTTAAACAAAATCTTGGATAAGATATGTCAAATACACAGTACTCCCAGGAAGCCTGCGAACCATACCCACAGATATTGTTGGGTTTTCAAGCAATCCGGCAAACTCAACGCCGAACACAAGGGGCTCGACACACCAAGTGAGGACGAGGACGAACCCAACAAGCAGAGCACCAGGAAACAAAAGGATTTCCCACAAGAAGTCAAAATAGTAAACTTACTTCACATGACAAACAGAATGGCGCCAACAGAGATACGCGCCATACGGCCTATCCCAAAGGAGTCTCGCCAATGGTTGTTAAAACCGATCACCTTAGACCATCAGGATTACTCTAGAGGTATCCGGAACGCAGGCTGGACTGCCTTGGTTTTAGATCCAATAATCGGTGGACTCCACTTTACAAATGTCCTGATGGATGGCGGCAGTGGTCTAAACCTGTTATACCAGGACACAATCCGCAACATGGGGATAGACCCAACAAAAATTCGCCATAGAAAAACCTCCTTTCAAGGGGTAACGCCAGGCCCGGATGCCCGTTGCATGGGTTCTCTTCGGCTAGAAGTTATGTTCGGCTCCCCTGATAACTTCCGTCGCGAACAGCTAACTTTCCACATCGCCCCATTCTCAAGTAGCTATCAAGCACTGCTGGGACGTGAAGCTTTCGCCCGCTTTAACGCAATACCGCATTATGAATCTCTTACGCTTAAGATGCCTGGTCCACGAGGCATCATCTTATTAAAGGGGAAACATTGAGTGTTCCTCCCACGCGGAAGACAGTGCGGCTGCCTTGACAGCCCCACAATAAAGCGGCTTCACCAGCCAAAGCACCTAAACAGGTCGTCAAGACCACGGACACGGCTAGACGAGTCCGGCATAAACATACAATTGATAAAGGCTTAATAGCCGTATACCCCTGTACTAGGGGCTCCGCGCATATAAAACAAGAGACAATAAAGCTCAATTTTACCCATTTTGATTTATACTTTGTTTATTTAGTATAACTCATGTTCGGCACGATCTTTCTTCAACTAAGTTCCTCTCTTTTACAGATGAACACCGTGCTACGCCCGTCCAGGATACGGCACAACGGAGACACATGCGCAAACGTGCAGCAGGGACCCGTTCCAAGGATTCTTTTCAGATTAAGACCCTGCGTAAACCTTTTTTACTGTCTCTTGTTGATACACATCCCCTGGTTTCTTGGTATAACCAAGGAGGAGGCTGGCGTTTTGGCATGTGGCCACATCAGAGTTTTGCGCGTACCTGGACACTAGGGGCTTATTACTAAGGGCGTTATCCCGCCCGCCCTCATAAAGACCGAATACCTTAGGGAGTGTTCGGCGTCGCGAGTTTGGCCTTATATGCATCAGCTCTGAATCATGTCTTTGGTCAAATGTTGGGTTTGCCCGGCTCCTGTGTTTTGCTACCTTACGTTCCGCTCTATCGGCTAAGGCGGCACCAGGAGAACTACTGCGATTGTGCCCCGGTTCGGCCAGGCGAGCACCTTCGTAGAGAAAGCCGAAAACTAACTGTCATGATATAGCGTGAGACTGGTCAACCACTCGATGACTTACCGGAATCTTTAGGATTCCTCCGCATTAACGAAGGGCCGCTTCCCGTCTAGGCACATACGTGCCCCAAGTTCGGGCGAGCGCAGGTGCCACCAGGGGCTATATAAGTAGCCTCACTATCAAACTCCTATGGCTAAGTGAAAGTGATAAAGCATCATAGTCCGATTGCCTAGTTCGCTGCGCTATCACCTCCTTTGTAGGGACCAAGACGTTGGATCAAGTGTGAAAATGCGCCTTCTGCAAACACCCCCACATTATGTGCGTGGGGGCTGAAGCCGACGACTGCCATCTTTCAGATTATATATACATATATGTTAAACGGCCGCACATGAGGTATTATAATACTTGCAGGCACAAGTATAAAAAGCTTCTACAATTTATCAAAATGTTGTTTTACAATAATATATGCTATGAATATAGTATCCTTCGAGCACTGTGTCTCTATTAAATGAGCGCCTTTCAGAACTTCCTGAAAATAGTGCTTGGCAGGTACTCGGCTTACATCCCAGTCTGGGGATGCAAAAGCAGTGGCCTCCATTTCCGCCCAGTATGTCTTGACACGGGCAAGAGCCATCCGCGCACCCTCTATGCACGCTGACCTCTTCATCGCATTGATATGCGGCGCCGCACCAAGGAACTGCTGCACCAAGTTGAAATAACTTTTTGGCTCTGGCCTCTCTGGCCACATATGACTCATGACATACTTCATGGCGAGTCCGGACAACCTATTTAGCTCGGCCCATTCGGCCAAAGGATCGGCTAATGACAGTGAACGCTCCGGATTGTGGAACTGCGACCAAAAGAGCTTTTCCACTTCGCGATCTTCTTGATCTCGGAAGTGTTCGGCCACATCTGCGGCACTCGCTGCCAAATCCAGATAGGTGTCCGCCGTACTCCACATCCGGTCTAATGGAGCATGTTTAGGATCACAGAACTTCCTCCGCAGCATAAAGGGCTTTCTAGCCGCGATCTCTCCGGCCTGACGCAGCTCCTCCTTCATAGATCTCATCGTAGAGCGAGCATCCTTGGCATCAGCAACGGCTTTCTCCAGGTCCGTCTGTTCTGCCTGATCTTCTTTTTCAAGAAGCTTGCAACGGTCAGCAGCGCTCTTCAGCTTCACAGCCATCTCGGCCATTTACTTCTTGCTTCAGCAGTGAGTAGCCTGTTCGGCTTTCAGCTCTTCAATTGCCTTTCCAGCAGACGCATCACTTTTCCTGGCTTGCTCCTTGGCTCGGGCAAGTTCCGCCCAAAAGTTCTCAATGGCAGCAGCACCATCTGCATCAAGCGCACACATTATAAGATACTGGCATAAAGCTCCTCTTACCAGGTGTCGCCGGAGTAATTACATACCTTGTGCCTCATCAAGCCGCTTGTTGACAAGCGCGATGTCGGCATCTGCCACGTCAAGTTGCCGCTTTAGCTCGGCAAATTCATCAGTCCAGCTGGCCACCCGACACTTCGCCACCTACGTATGAAGGCGGTATATTAGACCTGGGATTATGATCCTCTGCGCGCCGTCACTTTTGACAACGCACAGAGTCTCAGGGGCTACTATCTACACAGGGCGCATCTTATTTATGCGCAACTGTCCAAAAAGGGTACATTATTTCGCGTACCTCAAAACCTATCAGTAAACTCCTGACGGCCTCGTGCAATCCGCTCTCCGCGGATGAAATCCTCTCAATCACCGTACCCATCAATGCATGGTGCTCCTCTGAGATAGATGCTCGCCCTAGCAGATCCTTCAGCTCCTCCGACCGCGCACCAGACGGTGCCGGACTCATCTGATGGCCCTTTTTGAAGGCCGAATGCGGAGGGCTTTGGGGGGCCATATGACTACCTTCCGGCCCTGCCGGATTCGGAGAAACCCTCTGCAACGATACCTCAGGGTCGCCCGCCTCGCAAGGCGGTACGGCAGGGGGAGGCATTCTGCTCTCCATCATCTCTGGAAGAAGATCCCCCGAAGACGAGCTCTGCTGAGAAGGGCTAAGGTCCGAGCTACAAGGTAAATTTTCGATTACTCTTCTCAGATATAACGCAAGGATTTCTCTCATTTCTTAAAAAGAAAAACTCCTCTCTACTTATGACTTGGTGGAGGGCTGATCCCCTTGAGGGCATAATGTGACGCCCGGTTAATCAAGATACAGTAACCCTCTGGTAATGATGCCATGTCACCACGATTACTGTTGCTAATCTCGTGTTAGTTCAGATCCGAGCCAAATTCAAATTTCAATTAAAGTCAAACATTAAAAGTTTCCAATAGTCAAAGCAAAAATGTTCAAATTGTAGCAAATAAATCATAATCAATTATGGTGGAGGAACCACACTTTTATGAAATGATTAAATACTCTAGAGAGAATAAAACCATAGCAAAACAATTATTCAAATGATTTTAAATAATAAACAAATGTTAAACTAGTTTAATTGACCACCAAACTTTTTATGATAGAGGGATGTTCTGAAACCTTATTTTAGGAGCTATGGTCATATTTTATAAAAACTAAAATAAAGTGTGACTAAACCAAAACAGAAAAGTATAAATAAAAAGAAAAGACAAAAGGTAAAACAAAAAAAAGAGAAGGAAGGGAACCCCCATCTGGGCC